>NW_026698952.1:0-39921 GCF_030435755.1 Ochotona princeps | reverse complement strand
TACACACACACCAGAAAAGAAAGAAGAGGGAGGCTGCTGTTTTTAGTTGCACTCTGCCAGTTCTTTTTTCTGTGAAAATGAATGCATTGGCTGCGTCGTCCACACCACTCAGCAACAGCAGCGCGTGTGGAACGACTACGAATATCAAAACGTTTTTCATCGCTGACTCGCTGGCTTCGTTTCCGGGTGCTGCTTCAGTAAGTGAATTACTGGTGTCTGCCTCCTCCTCGATAGCAGCAGGCTCGCCTTCTAATACGTCAAGCGTTGCGCACGTTCTGACTGCTGAAACAGCTGCTGCGTCAGGGAACGCACGACCGACGCTAACACTACCCGCCCAACCAGCAACAGCGGGGTCATCCTCAAGATATTCAGCCACTGCTGTCGCGAAGGACAACTTTCACATGACGCAGTGGGCAGAAGTGGTGTCACAGAAAAAAGCGGCGAGGCAGACACGTGAGCAGCGGCACCTCCTCCCTCTCAGTTCTGATTCGTTTCCAGAGGAAAAGAGTGGGGTAATGATTTCGAGTAGTAACAGCGTGTCAGTGAAACCCTGCAACCGCAGTTGGAGTGATCAGGGGGTCGTTTGTAGTATCGAGGGAAGTAATTTGGATTCTTTAAAGAAGTATAGTGCCTCCTCACCTGCTGAAAGTGTTGACGAAGAATTAGAAATAATAACTGCAGCACGACGTCCAATAGTATCCAGCAGTGGCGGTTTAAGAGAGAGAGGAGGCGGCAGCGACTGCAGCACGAAGAGCTGCGCAAGCGGCTCTACGTTATTGAAGGAGGAGGAGGAGACGGCAGTCAGCAGCAGTGACGAGAAACTGAGCACCGACGGTAAAGGTGTGGTAAAACGTTGCTGCAGCAAGGAGGAGGGCCCAAGACGAGGAACGACAGGTGAACACGGAGGGCGGAAGAATCTTGGAATAAACATTTGTGAGGGGTCTCTTACCCAGGAGTCACAAGCAAATTACATTTGGCTGCGGGAAGGGCGCGGCTGCGACCGCAGCATTCTCTGTGCAGATGAAGACATAGTAGCAACGCGACGAGGGGGATGCAAGAACTGTCAACGTATTGGCTGTTCCAGAGATCACGACGTAGGAGACAACATTAACGCACGAGACCGCAAAGAGAGACTTAGCTCGTGCACCCGGCTACCCCAGCAGCAGAGCACCAGCCATAGCATTGAGAGTGGATTCATAACGGGAGAAAAGCGTGGGCATTCGAAAGCTGATATTACCGCAAGACTCGGTCAAACAATTCACAGAAGAGGACGCGGAAGAACCCATCTACGTACAGGCAGCACTAACGAGTCTTCGGTTGGAGTGGGGGAAGAAGGCGTGATACCGGAAGACGAAAGAATCGTAGCGCCTGCATGTCTAAGACCCGTACGGTGGTGTACAGGAAGTACAGTCGCAGCGGATTTGACTGCTCCTGCGACGACAGCATCCTTTTGTGCATCCTCCACTGTTTGTGCTGCTGCTGTTGCCCTTCCCGTTACTTCGGCGGAAAGAGCAGCATTTCCGGGTACATTCATTGAAGCGAAAGAGGCAGGTAGTGAGAAGGGTAGTTATGGTCTTCTAGCTAGCAGCAGGAGAGACGCATTTTCAAGCAGCAGCATTTCCGTAGTTGTAGCAGCAGCACTGGAAGCTCTGAAATTAAGAAACAAGGACAGTAGCAGTGACTGGTGTGCGGTCACGGATAAGATCCGTCCGGGGGCTCTCGATACAGCCGTAGAATTTCTAACAGAGCTCGACTCTACGAAATCACAGCAACCACCAAACAACTGTACAACAGGGGAGTACTCATCTGGCTTGGCCGAAGACTTGACTAGTCTCACTAGGGAGGGTGAAGGGCGCGACGTGAAATGCAGCAGCGTGATAGGAGAGGGAGGATCAGGTGTCCAGAGAGACGTTGAGCAGCATGCACGTGGGAGGGAGGAGGCGAAGCTGAAACTGAAGAAGGGGCCTTCAAGTATCAAAGTGGAATACAGCTCCGCTGAGTTAGACGACGACGGCTACACTGCGTTCAAAGATATGTCTTCTGTCACGGTTACAACAGCAGAAAACACCCAAGGAATGCTAACTGCTAGCACATCAGGTGCAAGCCGTCGTCGTGCTTCTACGTCAGAAGCAGTGCCTCCAGCTGCCACTCTAGCGACAGCGGATCATTTGCACCATCGTCGTCACATTGGAGATACGTGTGGCATGTGGCTGCCCTCGTCTGCATTGAATTTCAGAGTCTCGAACAGTGGTGTGGGGTATGGGCCGGTATCTTCCAAGTACAACGTATGTGTTGGGGAAGGGGGAGGACTACTGACAACAACAGAAGGGAAGGGACACGACAAGGCGAAGCTATTGGCAGGCAGTTGCTGGACCGGAAATACCAGACGCATAGACGGAGTCGACATTGCAGCACAGAAAGGACATCACAAGCTTATATGTGTAGGAGAGGGCCGAGAAGCGGCATCAAGAGGAAGCGGCAGTTCAGATTATCACGCTACTGAGGACGAGACTGTACGCTACAGATCAACGGCGAAAAACCGAAGAGGAGAGAGGCTGAGGAAAGGTGGAGCGTCAAGAACACGTGTTGTTACAGACATACCATCCTCGTCATCATTGCTAGCACTGCGTGATTTAGAAGAGATGGCAGCAGGTGGTGAGAGAGGCCGACCTGGAGGGCTGCTGCTATATACAGCGTGTAATACTGGCGGAGGAGGAGGGTCGAATTGCGGAGGTGGGGAGGTGAAAACTGCGGGTTGTGTAGGGTCAATGAGAGGAAACGACTTCCGCTATAATCACAACGGTCGAAACGCAGGGACAGCTAACATGGGGCGTGCAGCGACAGTTATGAACAGACCTACGAGAGTAGAAGCAGGCAGACAGAGGTTCCTGATTCTGGATGCGCCAAGTGATGAAAATCTACCGGCATATATAGAAGAAATGAAAGCTTTCAACGTAACGCATCTAGTACGTACCTGCGAAGCCACGTATGACGACACACTGGTGAGAGAAGCAGGCATTTGTACGCATGAGTGGATTTTCCCGGATGGAGAACCTCCTCCTGAAGAAGTCATCGATGAATGGCTGGCGTTGTGTAATAGTGTGGCTGCTCAACAACGAGCAGCCGCTATTGCAGTCCACTGCGTTGCTGGTCTAGGCAGGGCCCCTGTCTTAGTTGCTGTGGCTCTCATCGAGAAAGGCATGGACCCTATGGATGCCATCATGTTCATACGAGAACGACGAAAAGGTAAGCGGTATCTCCGACGAAAGCACGTGCGTATGTTTTACACGGAAACGTAAAACAAAGTATGCGCGCGCTGTGCACGTCATCCACACTCCACGTAATAAGAGGGTCACGTGCTGCCCAGCAGAAAGAACGGTCACTGCCGAATCCTGTTGGAGCGTGTCTTCGAGACGTAGTAGTAGTAGCAGTAGACAGGGACTCGCACAGGCATCCGCACCGTATTGTTCTAAAATATCACTTGCAGGAGAAACTCCGAAAGGCAGACACACTTTATGCATCACAAAATATTCGTATACAACCCCAGCTGCATTATTAAGCAAGTGCGTGAGCTATGCGACCAGCTCCGAAGCCTTAGGAGGAGGGCTACCTGAAATAAATTGGTGGTAATACCGAGGAGGACAGGGTGTGGTTTGTATTTGTATGACTACTGTATGTTGTTTTTTTTCAGTATACTCGATAGTGTGGAGGGTGCTCCTTTGCGTGTGTGGGAGTGGTTGCTCTATATCTTTGGTAGTCACAGAAAAGCGTTATGTACGGTCACAACACCACGGCTGCCCAACGCGTTAGTGCGGGGACCTGCTTTTTTCATGGGCACTGAACAGGCGTGGGTGGGTCACGGCGGTGGTTGTGACTGCAGCACTCTCCTCAACGAGTTTGGTGGTAACAGCGGCTGAGTTGCTCGTCATGTGTATAGCAGACAATGGCTCGCATTGAATATCAGAAAGTGCGTTTCTGTGTATGTATGTATATATACATACATAAGGTGTACCCGCATACCGGGGTTGCGTACGTTATTTAGAAGGTGCTATTCGTAAGAATACTGGAACCATGTTTATGTCTCGCCCCATTGTCTTCAAAGTGAAACTCTGTGTGGCTCTCTCCCTGTCCCAAAAGACACTCTCTGTCTCCCTCTATGCATACATATATATTTACGTATGTATATGCACGTACACAGTGTGTTAACTTGATGACCTCTCCTATACGTGTATACGAAAACATAGTGTGTGTGTACTCACGTAGGTGGATTTTGTTACTGCCTATATATATAGAGAAGAGGAACGTGCCCGTAATAGGTGTGTATTTCGCACCGGGTAAAGTGTAGAGGTTTTCGCAGTCAGATTCTACACAGACACTCTCTTCATGGAGACACTGTGTACTGCTCACGCTTCATAATAATACGTCTGTGCAGGGGCGATCAATCGACGACAGCTGCAGTTTTTGAAGAGTTACCGCCGAAGAAGTCATATGCAGCGTTGTTGCATCAAAGGCTGCAACATAATGTGAAAGCTGCGTGGGAGCTTTGCAAAAAGAGGAATCAACTTTTTCTACGCGCAGCAGGAAAGGCAGTCGCACATCTTATGCGTTAGTGTCACTGTTGTGAACGGGTAAGACACAAACAACTAAGTTGTATGTATTCATACATACGAATGAGTTGAGTTCTTACGCAATACGATGCATTTCCTCGTCCTCCTCCTCATCCCAACGACCCTTTTGGCTTTTTTCTAGAGTCTGCAGAGATATGAAACAAAACGAGTACAACAGCTTACGCTCACGACTGAAGGAAGATGTGCGACGGCGCATGTAGAGAGGGCGCAGTAGATCATACACGTTAATGCTGTAAGCTAGGGACTCGGTCTATAAAAAGGAACAAACGTCATGGTGTATCCTGCTGCTGAAAGCTTTTGACGTGGGGACATATATGATTGGGTAAGTACTTCATTTGTGCCATTATTCCTTACGTTTGATCTGATGTGATGGACGGGGGCTGGCCGTTGCAACAGAGACCGCTGAAAGCATAAGTATTGAGAGGGCCATGAACAAGAGGAAAGTTGTTTTGAACATGTCGGATAAGACAGGCAGACGGGGCGCTGGTATATGTAGGCGGATGATTATTATGTGTGTACGTTACGTGAGGGAGACACGTTCTTATCCTGGTACGCATGATAGCGTGGCTCGCACGGAGTTTTAAATTTGGCGTGAATCGAGAGATTTGGACGGCACCACGGGAAGTGAACTTTCTAGACTGTAGCTGAAAATTTTTGATGGCAGGCCAGTACCACATGCCCGTAGGAGTCGATGCGGTGCACCAGTAGTACGTATTCACCGATACGTATTTCCATCCTCGGTGTCGCGCATCTGTGTACATACATACGCATACATACGTACGCGTTTTATTGTATAGATTCCGTACAAACAAAAATTTCCACGGACGTGTGTGTGTATGTATACGTATATACATGCGTACTAATCGTTTAATCGGTCTGTTCTGTGTACGCATTTCTATTGCGAAGGAGCAGACTGAAGTGACACTCATCGGGTATGTGGGGCGGGATTGCAGGCGAGCATATTTCGTGTCTCACACTGTAGACATGCGTATATAGCCGTACAGAATGTCCAAATGTGAGCATATGGTTGAAGAGTTTGATAACGAATAGTATGCACCATTATCTGGATGAGAAGAGGGTGTGGCGGCTTTCCTAGGTGATATGAACTCGTATGTGTGTATGTGTGAGACTGTTGCGCGTACGCGTGTTCGTTAAACCCGTTGTATCAGTGTGCAAATTGGAAGCACGCATCCTGTGTGCTACCGTGTTACGGCTGTACGGACGAGCCGCTGTAAAGCAACAGTCCTTGGAATACAACATTCGTTAAACAACCCCGCCGTTCAGAAATCGAAGGCTCGCGTCCCAGGCTACTCGGCCTGCTTGTCTGATGGTCAGATGTGTAATAGGGTGGAACCGCTTTGATTTGTTCCCTTTCGCGAAGAGATTTCTCTCAAGTTGGACCTGCCGTGACCCAACATGAAAAGTCTGCGGCGCATAATTAGGTACACGTTCGAATACTAGCTCCTGTACATTCATATTGAAACGTCATCAGGAATATACAGATGCTGTCCACTGCAGTGTGCGTACCCGCACACTCGGGGTTCACCCGTATGCGCGCCTGACTCGTCGATATGACGATCGCCTAGGCATGTGGGGTACGTGGTCGTGAAAGCTCTGCGTAGTCGTGGTCTCGCATGTGTCACAGTCAATTTAGAAAAGCGAGATATGAGCAGTCGTAATCATACACGCAATTGCAGACGGCGCGTGCGTGGCAGCAGAACGGCGGAACATTCGAGTTCAGGTATCGCTGCATGAGCATCCTAGCCACGCGTACGGATGAGATCGGATTCTTATAGAGAGACTATAGATCTTGGTCACACACAGACACGATGGACCCTGCGCGTGTCTAGCGGCTGTTTCACAACATCATGGCTGGGTAGAGTAGAACCGTACTCGGTTGAAGCCTGCTTTGTATCTCTCGTCGAGTGAATACGTCTTTTTCTGTAAGACTTTATAACCGCCTTTCTCACTGACGTTACGCACGGTAGCTCTAATTCTGTGCGGCACCACGTTATGACATTCCTTGCGGGGTACGCAGCATCAACGCGGGTGCCGCTGCTACGTACTCCTAGGCACATCATCGTCGTGTGGATACATGCTGTAGTGCTTGCGACATGCTTCCTCGTCAGTACATCGTAGCCGACCTTACTAAAAAGAGGCGGTACAGAACTCTGGCGTGTAGGAGGGCAGACCCTCTCCTGTCTCCCGTCCAAGGGATCGTCGATGCGTAGTACAGTCCATTAGCTTGAACTGTTAAATAGAGTAGTTGACACGCGAACATACAAGTTTTACCTTTGAAGCGTCGCGCAGTATACGCTGATGAGCACATCTGCAGACTTCAGGCGCCGCCTCCAGCCCTGAGGGGCGGACACACGTATATGCTTTCACAAATACGGTGGATTGTCAGAACAGCTTTAGAGACGCCCTTCTTTAATCGCTACTCTTGCAGCGAACGAGGCACGTGTATACATGGTGGCGTCTGCAGAGCATATATTTACACGCTCGTGTGGAGCCGTCACGTACACGTGGCTGGGGCCGCGTAGTCGCGCAGTTTCACATTCATCGCGCTGCCTCCCGCAGATCGCGAACCCGATTTCGTACGTACATACACATTAATGTGAATGTATTTTCTTTTTTACTTTATGCCCAACATAGCCTTGGTTGTCTGTCGTGTTCAAAGACGAATATTGCTTGGGAAACGCGTTACTTCTACTGCAAGTCGATCGTAGCTGACAACAGTGCTTGGGGCTGAAACAGGGATCCACCCGGCGCGGCCGCTCACACAGATGTCTACATAGTAGTCTGCATGGACGCGTGACAGATTGTTCATTCTGCACGAAAATTGTGGAAGCGCTCCATGGTATGATCTACAAAAGCCGTAAGCAGCTCTACCTCGACGGCTGTGTAGAAATGAATCTTTGCAGGCCGACCTGCTGGGCGCTGGCCACGGGTTTCGAGCAAGGCGACTGTTCGGGATTAGGAGCGATGTGCTTGCTTACGTAAGGAATTTGGTTTTTCGGCAGTGCATGTTAATATAGGCTCGGTAGCACGGGTGCACACGTACATGATGATCGCACATTTGCAAACGTACGCTGGTGCAAACAAATGTATTTGCGTACGCAGGGGTAGTAGTTTTTGCATACAGCGCAACTGAGTTTTTTTTAAAGGTGTTCGCCACAATCTTGTGCAAAGGATCGTTGTGCGGAGGCGTTTTAGTTGTTGAGGGGCGCGCGCGGCGGGATTTTGGCGCCACATAATCTACAAGCATGGAAGTACAACATGAGAGCATAGCCAACTCTGGTGTTGACAGCACTCGTTCGTTTTTTCATATCCCGAGTGTCTTTGGAAATAATACCATGAATCACATACACATACATATACAAGCAACAGATGTTCAGGTGCCGAGTACACTGCTGCAGCTAGGGCGGCTGAAGCGTAGACTTTGCAGAATACATTCCTGCCCGAATCCCTTGCTTGAAAAGGTCAAAGTATGTTTATTAGATCGAGGCATTCCAGGTCTCTACGCGTCCTTCACAGTGTCAGCCTCATGCACCCACTCATATATTTACACCGGCCTCCCAAAACCGTTCAACGGAGGCAAGTTGATGGGCAACACTAGGTCTGCGCAAAGCGTATTGCACATACGACGTAGAATTGTGCGTGTTGGCATGGTATTATGCTACCATGCCCTCGTGCCCGGGCAAGTGTTCCCCACCGGGATGCGTCCCTTCAAATTAGCGATAATACATAGAGAAGAGCGACCTTTTGGACGCTGAGTGGTGCCGTAGTGACACTCCTGCCGTCTCCTTCTAGTCTACTCACGAGACCCAATAAGCATGACCGCTAGAAAGAGGAGGAGGGGCGCGCCGACGAAGTTGGATACCCTGCGACACTGCATGTGCAACATGAACGGGGGGGTAAGAACGGCCGAAGCCGCAGGTCGCACCTCGTTTCACCTTACAGCGCACGACCACCGCGCTTGCGTCCTCCGCTATTCGATGAACCACGCTTGAGCGTAGTTCGGCTAGATACCCGAGCACTGGGCCGACCACATCGGCGGCGGGCTGTTCAGGTCAACATAGACATGGACCTGTGGGACGATGGAAGTACAAACACGTCCTCGAGTGCATCATCCCGAGCATGGTCAAATGGGTAGCCAAAGCCACTGGTCAAAATTGTGGAACTAGCGCTTTCCAGGGATAGGTATTCTAACTAGCCAGCACCAGGAGCTGGTTCACTAAGGTGTCAGCCAGTGTAGCTGGCTCGCGGATGCGAATCCGGGGGTGTCTCGGAGCAGAACCATTCACGGAGCTGCGTATGCAGCTATTCGCCCCGCGCCGCTGGACTGAAGTCAACCGGCAACAGGACCGTTGTTGACACTGTGCCAGAACAAAACTTCTTCAGTTGTCAAGTTCAGGGTGGACGTCCATGCAGTTCGCAATGGCGTAGGTATCTCACCTGCGACTTAACATGTATTCATGACTGATCTCCTGTCAAAGTTCAGGGTGGATGTCCATGCAGTGTACTTCGAAGTATGTGTTTCACGTGCGCCTCACATGCCCTCATGATCGACTTCCTGAACCTTCATATGTAACAAAAGCACTTTCCCTTTCTACCTTCCCTACCGTATTGCGAATCATCAGGTCAACAGTCCATTGCCATCATTGAAGAACATGATACATTGTTTGAGAGCTAGAAATGCATCTCAGCACCGCCGCTGGTGAAACGTGGTGACTGGAATCTGAAACCGTTCGCAATAAACGTGCATGAGCGGCAGCTGCGATCAAAGGCTGTTGTGTCGGTAAGTTCTACGTGTTTGAGTGCGCCGCACGCGTTACCGCACACCGCGTTCCACAGCCGAGAAGATGCAGGAGAGACGGTCCTTTACACAGCACGCACCACACACTTTCGACAATCTTAATGAAGATCACTTCAGACAGGGGCGGGCAACGATCAAATTGAGGCGTGACACGAGCGGGACCAGCCTAAGAATGGAACGAGTATAGCTAGCCAGCACTAAAGCGAGTCTGTCAACGCTTGTTGATGCGTAGCACCTGTTAAACGTGGCCTGGGATTATTCTGAGTAGCTGGTGCTGTAGATAAGGAAGCATCTCTCATTGGCCAGTTGACTCCTTGAGAATCCCCGAGAAACAGTGCCCGGGCGCCCACCTTAATAGAATGTGCTAAAAAGCTACACTCGGACGTCACATGGGAGCACAGTTTGCCTCAGAAATAAATCAATGCTGGTGCTTTGGAGAGAAGCGTTTTCAAGAAGCCCCAAGGTAACGGATTGGGCACAAGAGTGCATTGTAGGATATGAGAGTAGCACAGGCAGGCAATGATGTAGCGTAATATGCGCCTAAAACAAGCAGAACAACACCCCCTACTCAAGGGCGGGACGCACTCAGGGCCAACACTGCACAAAAGCATGCGAGCACCAAACCCTGCCTCGCCACGCACCCAATGACCCCTACACCTACCTGGCGGATCGGCTTCCTGACGTGTCACATATATCTCAGTCATGTGAATGTCCTCCTGACAAGCCTCTACTGCTTGTTCTGCTGGGCATCTGCTGCACCTGTTGTCTATTATGTGCTTGCCGAATTGTTCTGTGGGGTCCACAGCGTCCATGGGCAGTAATCCATGCGCCCTCCTCCTTCGGCAATAATTCGAGGCGCCTCCAACATTCTGCATTCAGAACTGGAGAGATCCCTAAAATGAGACCGCAGCAGTCGGGAAATCTCCGACCGGCTGAACTGCCACCACAGCAGATGTATACAAATAGAAAGGACGAGGTCCACCGCCAGGGCCTGAGCAAACACTACAGTGACAGGCCGAGGGCGCGACTTATCGTGGGTGGCCTGGCAGGTAGCAAACGAGTGATGCAGCACTTTGGCGATGCCATATGGTTGTTATGGAATGCACGGAAGACACCGCGCGCAGGTAAACTGCTTCTAGCGACTAGGACTGGGCAGTGTGAAAGGCGCCTTAGACATGCACTCGGGATATTCTGCTGTCTCAAGCGCCTTCTCAAAGTAGTTAGGCGTGGTGCGTGCTTGAGAGCATGACAGGCGTCTGTATAATTTGCGAAGCAGCACACATAAGCGCTTCCGCACTCAAGTAGTATACAAGTGTGCTGTCCCCGAGTCGCAATCACTTTTGCTGCTGCGAGCGCGCAGCTCATGCCCAGATTCTGCGTAGCTCACTGGTAGTAAAGCTGTCCTGCAGCATCGTGCGCTGGGTCTCGCAGTTCACTTACGGTACACGAGAGCGTCGCCTGGTAGTGATGCGCGCGCATATGCGTGGTGTACCAGTAAAGCGCTCGAAGGCCCTGCACTATGAATGTGTGGTATACGTCCAACTTGCGGCTCTCAGACTCTGCGTGACTTGCTTGATCTGTATGAGTTGCTATGAAGGCAGGCACACAGGAGCGGTCGCGGATGCGAGTATATGTGGAGGTTGGGGAGCTCGTGCGTTGTCGGGAAGCTACAACCGTACACTGGCGACGCAGGCAGTGCAAAAACTACGCTTGGATCGACGAACGACGAATACTTCGTCGGTGGTGGCTAATGTTCTCCCCACCGTAATGGGCACAGCCGTCGGTAGATATGTCCGTGCATGTCGCTTCCGCATTGCTCATGGCCGCGGAGCTGGATTATTTCCCCCTCAACGCCAGACATTGAGGGCTATATGGTCTCTAAACGGCCCTAACATGCATAAAATACAGCCATTCTCAACTGCAGCAGCGCGGCTGCTCCTTCCAAGCGTCAGCCGCAGTTTTGATGCAACTCTGCAGCTTGATGTATACACGAAACGAGAACTGGCCTTCGTATTAGCTACGCCACGGTTCTACTGCGGACTTTGTCATTTGAGCAGCCGAGTCGAAGTATTGCTACCATGAGCGGGAAAAAGCTGTCTACTGTGTCAGCGCAAAAGCAACAGCTACTTCGACAGAGCACGCCTGCTGCTGCCGCTGCTGCCGTGTTTTCGGTGAATACTGTATCCAGTGGCTTTCTGTTGTGGCTGGCAGGTGTAACAGGCATTCTAAGCGGTGTAGCCTACATGAGCAAAGGTAGCGAGGCCGAGGAAGCTGAAACTGCGGATGATGCTTTATTTTCGAGCACGTGTACAGCAGCGGTGGCAGCCGGCGCAGCACTCGGCAGCAGCGCACAGCACGAAAGAACAGAGGAGGAGCTGGTGTACGATGAAGCGCTCCCTAGTAGCAGGAGGCGCACACAGCCAGATTTCAAGTTATCTTCCGGAGCGGAAGGAAACTCTCCGAATTACCCTGGTGGTTGCCTTCCGAGTACAGAAGTGGTGTTAGAGAATCCGGGGTTCACCACAGTTTTTTCGACCACACGCCGGGAGCCCCTCTTTGTGGCCGAGAAATTCACGAAACCTGCTGTAAGCAGCTTCAAGCCATCGGTGAGAATGTCGCCCGAGGAAGAGCATGAGCAGCAACTACGCGAACAGGAAGCCCGTGAGGATATAATGCTGTTATGGGGTGAAGATGACAAAGACACACAAGCAGAACTGAGAGCGTACCTCGAAGGCGAAGAGGAAGGACGCCGGCTATATGCGCTGCGTGAAGAGATTTCGGAAGGAAGCGAAGATGAGCTACTAGCAGGGACACGTGTTCCAAAGCCACGCGTACATTTCAAACAAGACACACGAATTGATCCTATGTGGAGCCCGTCGTCTTCTGACTACGCCTCATCAGGTGTGTCTAACTGCTGTGGTAAATAATAGTGCACGAGGGTCACAATCGCTTTCCAACAGCAGCAGCAGCAGCAGCTGGGGACGCAGGGGAAAGGGGGGTACGCGACTTCCTGAACAGGCATGCTCAGGCGTGTCAACCCGTTCGACCGCCAGTGCCTGAAACTTCGAGTTGAAAGATAGTGAATGGTGTACAGGATGATAGTTTGACTAGATGCACAGCACAGGGCATTTGCAGAGCCTATTGCCCCCACCAGCCACTGTACCTCCGTAGCGGCAGGTGAAGAGACGACAGCTACCCTATGAAAGCCGTGTAATACTGCCGACCAAGAGGCTTCTTCCAATTACAGATAGCACTAAACATATTAAGGTCCTGCACGGGGACGGCACGGGAGCAGTAGGAGCTACAATATGAAGGTTCAACTGCGGGGTCCTTTTGCGAAGGCACATACAAACTACTACCACATGCTACAGTGCCGGAATAACACTACAGCGCCGGAATAACACGCGTTTTCTGTTGAAGCGTAAAGTCGTTAGTAGTGGTGTCTATAAGGCTTGCTAGGAAGACAGTTAGCACTTCGCATGGAAATCTGCATGACACTCTGCTCGATGCAGAGACGTAAACACACTGTGGCGGGCTGCCAACAATAGGAACCACCGAAGACGGTGAGTACACCAAGATGCTAAGAGTCACAGTGCTGGGCGGCTGCGTCCATCGTGCTGCTGTGGCACTCCGGTAGCGGCCGCAAATTATACTTCGTGTTGCACCACATGCCTACTGCTGGGGAGCTACTGGTGTAGTTGCCAGCGCCCGTGCCCCATTTTCCTGCATCTAATTGACTGGGGTTGTGATGCGCTGCGCTGCGCTGACTTCAGGCTATAGTCGAGGACACTTGGCGGCGGCTTCCTTGCATGAGGAGTCCCCGGAATCACGCCAGAGCACATACTCCCTTGGTGCTAATATCGTACCCCAGTCACAAGCCATCAACTCTGGCGTATGGTAGGCCATCATCCGGCGCTCACCAGCTGGTGATGCAGGTGCAGCGTATTCACTTGCCATACAGGACACATCAGGGGGGAGAGGGTTGCTTGTAACGGCGTGGTGTCGCTACTGATTTTCTCACCACGGAAGCTTCTTTGACAGCGGCTCCTCCTGATATCACTCGTGTTGACGTCAAAGTTACTTGCGCCATTTTGAAGGCTGGAGCTGTAGACGGTGTGGTGATCTCAGCGTCAGTAAATAGGGCACTGCCCCTGTAGCATGTACAGTGTACAGCCACTGCTGCGTATACTATTGTAAAAGCATTTTGGAGTGTCGCACTCCCTGAAAGCAATGACTGGTATGCATGCTGGTCTGCTGGGGTGCACGTGCGTTAGCCTGATGTGCAACGACGCCCCCGAGAGGGCACAGATGGGAGCGTGGCTCTCTTCAAACACTTGTCATCACTACGACTTGTTTTAGTAGTAGTTGACGTACCGCTAGAGTTTTGCTTCGAAAGCTACAGAAAATAGCGTCTAAGTGAAGAGTTTTCTACCTCTTAAGCAGTGGGGGAGCGTATGCACGCTGACGTGCGTATTTGCGTTCACGATGCTAAGGTTGCGGACGTGCGGCGGATGCGCTGGGGTTATTGTTTGGTGGCGTTACTGTGCACAGGGGTCGTCTGGAAGCATTGACAAGATATATCAGATGTTCGTACGACGAAGTCTTCGTCGTATCAGGCCCCTTGTGGCTGTCCGACGACCTCGAGACTCGATGGCCCAACGTCTTTGTCAGCGTTTGCCCGCCATCGGAGCCCGGCGCGACGGGGGGTAGGGTACACGTGCACGTGTAGTAGTTAGTGACTGTACGTACCTGTTAGGCACAGACATCAGCGCATATCCGGTGGTGCCGAACCATGTGCATGTGGTAAGAAGTGCCATCGGTGAGCCTCCTTTACCGCGTGAGTCTATAATAGGAAGCGGGCTCCTGCTTGGAGGAATACCCCGCTAAAGACAGCGAAACCCACATTAGGATGGAATGAGTGGAAGGTCACGTGACCACGTGCACTTGCGTAATCCTACGTGCTTTTTACCGCTTTTTGGAGCTGCTATCATGGCACCTATCGACAAGGTCAAGAGACATCAACAGACTAGTCTCGCTCGGGCGTGTCGGCGCTTGCATGTGAAGTTTATTTCTAAATATATATTAGAAATCTGTTCCGAAGGTGTACGCACGCGTACAGGTATGTAGCCAGAGCAAGGGGACTGCGCGTAGATGAAGGTTTTTCTAAAGGCTCTTCGTACCGGAGCACAACGGTGAATGGGTCCCTACATACGAAGAATGCACGCGCGAGGTCAGTAATACACCCGGCCGGTGTAACTCACATGAAATTCGTGACTGAAATGGTTTAGCTGCTTATGATCTGTGTGCGATGCAGGGGAACGCGCCGGCGAGAACTCGCTGTCACTGAAGTACACCTGCGTCCGGTAAGAGCGCGTCGATGTAAATCAGTGTCTTTCTGTACGGCCACGGGGCCTCCTTTGCTTGTGTATGCAATTTGGAATCGACATGTACTTCCTCTGTACCGTGGAAGAGGAAGCGGCTGGCTTCCGCTGACATGATATACGCTGAGGCAGCAAGCGTACGCTGCGTTTGACGAGGAGACCGTTGAATATTGCAGTGCTGCTCCGAGCGATATGCAGCGAGTACGTTGTCGAACGGCTGTTACGTCCCGGGTGCAGTTGAGGGAGCTCTAGCCGCTGATAGAAGGGCATCTGCGTGATACTTCTGATCATCATGTCAGCTGCAGCACGGCTGTTAGAACTATGTAGGCTTTCTGTGTGGAAGAGCCCCAGAGAATGCCTCCAATTGTGCATACATAGGTTTTCTGAACTTGAGGCGATTTATTAACGGTGTAAGTACGCTGCGCTTCGAACAAGGGAGAGAAGCACGTGCCTCTTGCTGTCACGGCTCTACGTTTAGAGAGGTCTACTGTACTGCATACTAGCAAACAAATTGCACTGTGATTTTGATGTATAGGTTTTCGCTTTGCGTCTGCGTCCGACACAGAGATGGGGATCCACATTCTCAGAAAAGCGCACATTGGTTTTGCTCGCTGCAATTTACTTACAGACCGAACAAAAGGTCGGCGGACGTATATGTGGTGTCCCACGAGTCGTTAACCGGAACTAGGTCTCCACCGCCACCTACCTACAGCCGAAACAGTCGCTCTGAGCTTTTGAGCCGCAGTGGCAGCAGTCAAACGAAGGACTTAATTCTGAAAGGGGACCCCTCAGATCCTCTTTTGTTCAGTGAGGCGATCGAGATGGCCCTTAAAAAGTGCAGAACAGTTGTGCAAGCCGTTGAAATAGACAAAATGGAAAGCGGCTATATATCCACCGCAGCATCCGAAACGGGAGGCCTGTCTCCGGTGAGAGCTGAACTCCGGACAGAAGGGGGGGGAGAAGCAAGGGATAGCTTGCGAAGACGTCGGTACAGCAGCACGCCCCGCGAGGGTAAGCTGCTGGAAGCTGCAGATGGACTACGAGGGAAGCAGGCTGCATTTCGGTCTACTGTGGGCAGCAGCAGCGATGATGAGCGAGAAGAAAAAGAGCAGTACACACACTTGCTGCCGGGAGCTGCTGTGCTGCGTGGCCGCGTGCAAGCACCCGTACAAGCACATCGTATGACATATGAAAGCATTGGTAATCGAATGGTGTCGGTTCCGACGCACATGTACAAAATTGTTCTAGCTATTCGCAGGAACACCCCCAAAAAGTTCAGAGGCGGCGTAGGAGGCGGTAACCAGGTCGGGAAGCCGATCCTATCTGAAACGGGCCCCACTGTTCTGTTAGGCGCATTTCTTGTTCCAAACACATCGGTAGAGCGCAAAATGGACCTGCGCCTTCTTCGTGTCCCTATTGGCTTCCTAGAATTCATAAGTGGACTTTCCTTCAAGGTACGGCATAGTAGTACACTTAAGTTCGAGATACCTGGGCGGCCTCCGCCCAGGTCGGTATGGTAACAGACCTGTCCCAGGGCGGGGTCCACGTACGCAGACGAATGGGATTTGTAGATGCAGAGTAGGCAGACACGAATAGAAAAAGCTCACCGTGTTCATCTTTGCGTGTAAGGGCACTTTTTTTGCTGCCCGAAGACGTGAAACTCCACATGTGCTTATCTTTGTACCTGTGCGTGACCGCTAGCAGCGTCAAGGTCGCGTGATGCCTCTCCACCACCGGCCTCTTTCACCGAGGTCCAGTTTGCTAACAAGCGTGGTGCCGAGAGAGCCCATATAGTAGCTATTTATATCCTTCGTCATGCAGTTCAGTGCTGGAAGGCCCCACGGGCGTGTACTTGCGTCGAGTGTTATACCACTATCTCTTAGGTGCAAGCAGGTAGGAGACTAGCGAGCAGACTTATAAAATTCGTATGCGTGTCTTGAAGTTCTGTGTCGTTCATGTTTACAGGGGATAGTGACGCATGCGATGAACAACATGCCGCAGCAGGCCCGTACGCCCCGGCAGATCCTTTCGTGAAGACTAGCCAATTATTTTGACATCCGGCGGACGGTTACAGCGAGCTGCTCCGGTATTACCGAATGGGCAATGTCGCGTGAGACGAGACAGCGGATGCCCTTCGAACCCGAGAAACTTGTACAGGCGGATACGTAGAGAATCACTGAAGCTCGCCGGAATCGGTTCTGAACAGTGTGCCTACACTAGGATTGCGCGCTTGTTCTTTTTCAGCTACAACGCTGCAACTATACGTTTCTGATGCAGCGCTTTTCAGTGCCCGCCGAAAATCTCAAACATGGAACCGGCCGTCTCCCAGAGTTTGCCGTTCCGAATGTTTACTCACATACGGACTTCCGCGGACTTGTTGTGGAGGTACCGGCTCCTGTAGGCCGATTTAGGGAATCCTGGTGTAAAGCCATGAATACGTGATGCGGTGCAAACCAGTATCTACAAAGATATACGTGGGTGTCACCGAGTTTGAACGATTCGGTGTGCAGTGTACTACCATTGCTTGGTGTCACTCGTGGAAGGAGGACGCGGACGTTTCAGCAGTTTGCTGGAGTCGTCATGTCGTCGCCATACGTTTCGCCTTTCTGCAGTCACAGTAGTGCTTTCCATCAGAGAAACATCACCTTGTGTATATAGAGTTGAACGCTACCGACGTCGGAAATATTTAGCTTTCGACCATGTACGCAAACACGGACAACTCGTGTGAGCGCGTAGAAACCCTTTTATTGCTGGCGGGTTGAAGCCCACACGTAAACACGTAACTCTCGCACCTACGTGCCCGCAGAACTCGGATACGTTTGTAAAGCAAACCGATGTGTGCTGCGGAAACACATCAGCAATTAGATTCGCGTACATGCTTGTGTACACACAGGAGTACACTGCGTTCTGTGTTAGCATGCCTGCCACAGGTTCCCGGGGGAGCGCACTGTGCCCAGCTTACCTTCAGCTTACTGTCGCATCTGCGTCAAAGCGGCTAAGTCTGACACTGGGCTGCGTGTGACCCTGACGCTCGTATGATGCAGTAACGGAATATAGATCCAATTTGGTAGATACGTGCCGCAAGTTTACTGACACCACGTGTGAATGGTCGCTGGGGCGGCTGTAAGGGTCATTGATTCGAATGCAATGCCCGAGTCGGTGTATACAGCACTAGCAACTTTACCGATTTACATGCGTGGCTGCCCCCACGAGGGTGTGATGACGTTCTCGACATACTAGACTATTTTAGGGTGGCCACATCTAACCAACCGTGCAACGAGTGACTGCCTCGACAAAATGCAGCTTCGCTGGGAGAGAGCAGCATTGGATGCTATGAGGCAGCACGCAAACTCACGGGTGCAGCGCAGCTAGCAGAAGACGTTGCTTTACGACAAAAACACTGCTAAGCACTGGCTTCTCTGAGGTGCTTCCCTTATACAGTCGACATGCTTTCGCCAGGTTACAGTGTACTGCACTCTCGCAGTGGAATGTGGGTACGCGGCAACAAAGCTACAGCGTGTTTTTGGATCACTAGAGCGCTTATAAATGAGTCGGTGCAAGCCATATGTGACTCCTGTGCACAGAACATGCACAGACGTTCGGTTCCAGAGCACGTATTAGTACACTAATTTGGCCATATACACTCTCCAGAAGCATGTGTCGCGACGGTTGCTCCACCTGTGGTGTTGTGGTCCACTTACTAGATTCACCGGTGCCTGCTGCTGCGCTAGCCATTGTCGTTACTGCTTTACACGCTTTGAAGGCAGCCGAGCGGCTGACACTACTGCCACGTGTGTGTGTGGTAGTGTGAACACGGCCCTGTGGGTTACATGATTGCAGCTGAGGCGTCAGTTACGCTGTGCCGCCATGTGCGCATATGTTTGCACATGAAGTATGGTAGCCAAACGCAATACTCTACTTCTATAACTCATGATTCCATCAACTTCTGTACTTCCAAGAGGCATACATACAGCGCAGCGGCTGCGTTTTGCTGAGAAAATCTATGCCCTAGGATGAATTGCTCTGGTTCGGACAAATGTGTGCCAAAAACGCGTCAAAGGTATTGCTATGCGCTGCAATGACAGGACCACCCACGCTCGTGGTCGTGCTAATCATACGCAATACGACAGAAGTTCGTGCACGTAGTGTCTCTTCTCACTCGACTGGAACGTGTCGGAATGTACTCTTGCAGGTATCTCGGTGTGAATATTTCCGAAATTTCATTTCTACTCTTATGTACCCGTGCATGTGAGAGGTCAATGATTCTATAAAACATGCGTTTGCCTTTGCGCATTCTTGATGTTGACAAGATGACTGTGACGCTCATATATATCCTCTACAACAATTGTACATGTGTGTGCACGTGACACGTGGCCCGCCGACGACCGCAAGCTCTTGATGAAAACATGCTCACGGAGAAACGCTGTTCAAGAATCCTCTTCTTTTAGCTTCTTCTGCTCCTTTGCAGCATCAGTTTAGCCTGGTGCCTTCGTTTCGTGCGCTGTTAAAGTAGTAACTGCTGCAGAAGCGCTGAAGGAGCTGCAGTGTCTTTGCATTGAACGTACAGCAGTTTGCGTCGTTTGTGGTAGTGTTGCAGCTGTGGCCCGAAGTACGCGACTGTGTCACGTGTTCAGTAGCACACGCACGCGTAGTGGCGGGTGACGGTGTGCAACAGCATACGCATCACCAACTCCCCCTGCTGCCCCCTTCCTGCATATCTGCGCTGAGTGGGCAGTCACAACGAGCTTTTGACATCTTTTCTGATATTGTGCATACGCGCGAACTCGAGCTGCATTGAATTCTCAGAATAAACTGCCTCCTATACAAATACACAAGTGTATACAGTGCGTACAAAGGCAACGCCTGGCTGCCACGCTCTGTGCAGTCCAGCATGGAAGGATCCCGCGTACTGCTAGCTGCTGAATACTTTTTGAACCTTTGTGACCGTACAAACCTGCGCTGTCGTTCCTCGGTGTGGTTGTGTAGTAGCGATAATGAGGGAGCCTCGTGCGTCTGTAATGCACGCGGCCAGTCTCGTGGTTCAAGATATGCGTTAGATATCTCTGTGTGCACGTTGAACCCGTACACGGGGTGTTGTTTGTGCTGCTTACGTTTAACACTACCTTTCAGCATTTGTGTTATGTGCAGCGCCAACAACACTCAAGAAGGCGCGCACGGTGGTTCTAGGTCACCATCACTCACTACAAGGTTCAAGACGTGGAGCCTACGCAAGCGTGAGTACATATACATATATATATTTATATGTAATGTACCGTTGCTACTGGGTAATCACTAGAGCTGCAGTAGCGGAAAGCGGAACGTCTATTTTTTTGGGGGTAGTCTCCAGCATAGAGCATCCAGTGGTGCTTTTGCGTCCTCTTCTGCAACGGCGCCCATAGTCGGCTAATGTAATCTACTCTGCTTTGGCAGCTGTCTTAGTCACTTCTTCTGTAACTCCAACATCTGCAAATATCACCATACTCACCGACAAAGGCGCAAGCGCGCGCACCTGCTCTTCTCTGTCTCTCTCGCTCTTCTTTCTTTCATTCATTCTCTCTCTCTCTCTCTATGTCGAACATTACACATACATATATACATATATATTTTTATATATAAACATCTTTCTATCTCATCGTCATGTGGTGCCTCTGCGCCTATTCATCCGCTCCTTCCTGAAAGTAATATACTTTTCCTTTTCTTTCTTGAGTGGCCGCTTTTCCTTTTTTGTCACCTCCTCTCTCCCAGGTTTCAATGTACCCCCCTCTGCGCTCTGGTCTTTTTAAAAACAGATACCTTATGCGTGCTTCTTACAGTTTTCTAATACTCTCTATGAAGCCCCTTCTTGCCTTCTAAACAGTAACCACACATGTACATATACACGTACGCATACACATACTTAATATGTATACGCATATATATGCCTGCATATATAAAAAATTATTTCAACTTCTTCGTAGGAGTGCCTTAAATGCCTGCTCTCTCTTTGTCTGCTTCCTGCCCACACATTTACGTGATCCTTGCCACTGTTCTGAGTTTCTTCTTTATACACTACTCTTTTCCATCGTATATGACAGCAGTCGCCCGCCTACCAGAGCGTACACACACATTACAAGTAGATATACATATATATATATGTATATATATATGTGTTTATTGGCACACCAAAGAGATGGGCAGAGAGAGTTTTCCCAAGGATAGAGTGCATACTAAGGCACTCTGGATGTTGATCATCTTTAGTGTATGGCTGATAGAAAGGAAGAAGTTGCTTTCATGTGTCCTCTCCCTGTGATACAGCAGCAGCATTATTTACCCTCTCAAAAGGCTTTCAAACATCAGCTTCCGCGTAAAACCTCGAAATATATGATACCTCTATATTTGTTCCTCTAAAGCATAAGTAACGCTCCAGACGCCATCGCTTTCTACTCACCACTAAGTTTTCTACTTCTTTTGTAGCTCTGCCACATCCTCCCAACGGTCGAGCATTAGCTTCTGTATACAAAGAAGAGCTTCGCCCGCTACTTCTCTGTCGCGGTCACTGATTAGCAGCATGACTCGGTCTTTCACTTTGAATTTCTGACATGTTCTATAATTATTGAAAGCGTGCGCACACACACACTCACACACATAGACACACCCATCAAAACACGGGGACACACACACACAACCACACACAAACACACACACGCACACATGGCCACACATTACATGACACCACGCACACACATACACACACGTAAACATACACTGAAGACTCACACACACATATACACACGCACACACACGCACATAGCCACACAATAGAAGACACAAACACACACACACACACACACACGAATATATATAAGGAGCACACACGCACACAGAGAAACACATTAAGCAACACAAACGCACACGGAGACACATACTGACGCACACAGAGACACATACTGAGCAGCACACGCGCACACAGAGACAGACATTCGGCAACACAAACGCACACAGAGACGCATACTGAGTAGCACATACGCACACAGAGACACACATTAGGCAACACAAACGCACACAGAGACACATACTGAGTAGCACACGCGCACACAGAGACACACATTAAGCAACACAAACGCACACAGAGACACATACTGACGCACACAGAGACACATACTGAGTAGCACACGCGCACACAGAGACACATACTGAAATATACATATATATATATACACACATGCACGCAGAAACACATTATCACACACCTACACACATAGATAGACACACCCACTCGCAGACACAGGGACACAAACACAACGACAGCTACAAGTTCTTGCATGATATCGGAACGCTTTCACTCGAGTGACTTCCTCGGGCACACACACACACAGAGGCTGCTAACCAGCATACAAACGCCAGCACACGCACGCGGAGAAAGGTTTCGAATTTAATCAGGTAGAGGAATGCAAACGCATTCCTCCACTTGGCAGTTCAAATAATATATCTGTACATGGAGTGTAGTATATATCAAGAGGGAGTTGTGCTATGTATAAACGTAGAAGAAATGCAGTAGATACAAACGGGTAGTAGTGCAGTTTGTAATGTATGAGGCTTGCAGCAGATATAATAGGGGAGTGCGGTGTGCATATTACAGGTGAGGACCGCATTAGACATATGACTGCAGTGTATAGGTAGGGCAGTAGATATATATAGGGACAGTGTAGTGACATACAGAGGGCCAGTGCAGTAGATATATGGGAGGAGTGCACTACATATACAGGTGGAGTGCAGTGGATAATATAGAGTACAGGGGGCGCACTATACACGTAGATACATACGGCAAGTGCAGTACACGTACAGGGGAAGCGCGCTGCATTATGTATACTATGAGGGGCGCAGTACATATATAGGTAGGGGTAGTTCATCGAATATACGAGAGGAGTGCAGCAGACCTATAGGGGGAGTGGAGTGTATAATAATATATGTTGTATTAGGGGTGCAGTATATATACAAATATATATATATATATAGAGAGAGATAGAGATAGGCGGATTGCATTAAATGTATAGGGGGAGCGCAGTAGATATATATATATATATATATATATATATATAGGGAAAGTGGAGTGCATAATACATAGTATAGGGGATGCATCATATATATATATACATATATAGGGGGAGTGCCTTAAATGTATAGAGGGAGTGCCGCAGATACACAGGGGGAGTGCAGTAGATGATACACAGGGGTAGTACAGTAGAAACATAGGGGAAGAGTGCATTGTATGAGGAGTGCAGTATATCTGTGTACACACATGTATATATATACATATATCTGAATGGTGCAGTAGATATACAGGGGGAGTGCATAAGATATATAGGGGGAGTGCATTAGATATACAGAGGGGGGAGTGCGTTAGATATACAGGGGGGGGAGTGCAGTATATATATATATGTATAGTGGAGAGTGCAGGGTGAAATATATAGTATAAGCGGTGCAGTGTATATATATATATATACGTGTATGTATGTTTGTATTTATGTAGATGTATGTATGTATGTGTGTAAATGTACGTATGCATGTATGTAAATGTATGTATGTATGTAAATGGATGTATATGTATGTATGTAAATGTTTGTATGTGAATGTACGTATGTAAAATAATGTATGTAGATGTATGTATGCATGTATGTGTGTACAGGGAATGCATTACGTCTCTTAGGTAGTACGTAGAGGAGAGATGTAGGCTTACTTCTTTCCAGCGGGATGAAGGCGAGCGAATTCACCGAGATCATAACATGCGACAGCAAGAGTTGTTTTATTATCAGAATTGAGGAGATCCGCAAGAAGTTTTATAGCGCGGAATTCATCTTTTCAAATGCCATAACGTTCTCTCTCCAGAATTTTTCTGCGATGGTGTTCCAGCCGCATACCAGCATATTTGTGTTTTTGCACAATTGAAAAGCAGCGCAACGAGACAGTAACAAAGGGATACTCCATCTCCTAGTCATCTACGGTCAGCAATATAATATATGACCCCAACGTCTTGATAGGAAACAAAGTTAAAAGTTTACGTCTTGTGGAACCACCGCATTCACACACAAGGAACAGCAGCAGCAGCAGCCGTAGTAACTACGTACATAGTGGTACTGCAGTGTTACCCGCAGCAGCCGTAACGACTTACAAAGCAGTAGTAGTACTAAAAGCAGTAGCAGTACTAGTAGTGCAGCAGCAATAGCAGCAGCATGAGCAGCAACAGCAGCAGCATGAGCAGCAACAGCAGCAGTATGGGCAGCAACAGCAGCAGTATGGGCAGCAACAGCAGCAGTATGGGCAGCAGGCAGCAGCAGCAGCAGTATGGGCAGCAGCAGCAGCAGCAGTATGGGCAGCAGCAGCAGCAGCAGTATGGGCAGCAGCAGCGCAGCAGTATGGGCAGCAGCAGCAGTATGGGCAGCAGCAGCAGCAGCAATATGTGCAGCAGCAGCGGCAGTGTCGCCCTACGAAGTGGTAGCACAGCAACAGCAACAGCAGTAACCCTATACGAAGTAGTAGTGCAGCAGCAGCAACAGCAACAGCATAAGCATCATCAGCAGTAACCCACTACACACTAGCAGTAGTGCAGCAGCAGCTGCAGTATGAGCAGCAGCAGCAATACGTGCAGCAGTAGCGGCAGTGCTGCCCTACGAAGTGGTAGCACAGCAACAGCAGCAGTAACCCTATACAAAGTAATAGTGCAGCAGCAACAGCAGCAGCATAAGCATCGTCAGCAGTAACTCACTACACACTAGCAGTAGTGCAGCAGCAGCAGTAGTATGGGCAGCAGTAGCAGCACTATGGGCTGCAGCAGCAGCAACAGCGACGGCAGTAACTTCCTACGAAATAGTAGCACAGCAACGGCAGCCGCCACAGCAGCAGCAGTAGTAACTCCTGCAAAGGGGTGGTTCAGCATGAGCAGCAGCAGTAGTAATCGTAGTCTCCCTTCATAGCAGTACCGGACGTGGAGAAGTCATGACACACACACACACACACACTCCCCACACACACACCGACATGTTAGTGCAGAGACATTCACATGGTAAATACTGACCGTACGAATAACTAACAAAGCTCACTCCTTGTGTTTTTCGGAAACTCAGACTTCACTGTATTATCGCAAAACTCTTAATCATGGAAGATGTAAAGATAATGTATCTACCGTATATTTTTTCAAATACACGAGAATAACATGTAGGGGGAGCATACTTAAATTTTACATCTGTGTATACATTGAGCACATATACTCTCGTTGCATTGAATGTATGAATTATACTGGTCTAAATGGACCGTGTAATACGCACTCTCTTTTTGTCTATATACAAAGAGAACACAGCTACTGCGCTTACTAAAAAGACAGATCAGAATCACTTCGATGGCATGCATAAAATCTATGTCCGTCCGCCTGTGTCTGTCTGTCTGTGTCTGTCGGTATCTGTGTCTGTAGGTGTCTCTGTCTGTACTTGTCTGTGACTGTGTCTGCCTGTATGTGTCTGTATCTGCCAGTATGTGTCTGTGTCTGCCTGTATGTGTCTGTGTCTGCCTGTACGTGTCTGTGTCCGCCTCTATGTCTCTGTGTGTGTTTGTACGTGTCTGTGTCTGTCTCTAGGTGTCTGTGCCTGTCTGCGTCTGTGTATGGCTCTAGGTGTCTGTGTCTGTCTGTCTGTGACTGTGTCTGTCTGTCTGTGTCTGAATCTGGCTGTCTGTGTCTGGCTGTACGTGCCTGTGTCTGACTGTGCGTGTCTGTGTCTGTCTGTCTGAGTCTATGTCCATCTATCTGCCTCTCTGCTTTTGACTGTCCCTGTGTCTGGCTGTCTCTCTGTCTTTCTCTCTCTCTCCCTCTCAGTCGTATATATGCAACAAGGAAACACGTGCATCATGACAGCCACCCTCCTGTGCCCATACATTGTGCAGCAATCGCAGCACCATTGATGAAAATGTATATTGCACATTCAATTATATATGCATACGTACATAGGTAGATATGGATATATGTACGCCTCAACGAGTTACCCCACGTAACAACCCTATATATATACGTATATGTATAATATATAATATATAAGTATATATATATACATATATGTAGGCTCGTATGAACGACCCTATGTAACGGCTCCTACACATATATATACATATATATACATATGCATGCCCGTATGAAATTATGAAGTATCCTATGTAACAGACCCTAAAGGTATATATACATATATATATACATATATGTGCCCATATGAATTAGTCCATGTGACAACTCCCATATATATATATATATATGCAATATGAATATATACGTTAATTATATGCGACAGTTTTTTCTGATAAAAACTCAGAAAGATGCCCCAACAAATTATACATACATACACAAATACGAATTGAAGAGCACCCCTCACCGTACTACTTCTATCGTGCTCATGTAACGAAGTTTACATTTTCGCATACATATATATATATATAACCGTCTATGTATATCTATATAATATTTCGATCTATATAGGTCCTTCAACTCTAAATCTATGTTTATCTGTATACATACCTATATAGACACCTCTACCTCTATCTCTCTCCCTATATATATATATATATGTATATGCACATTTTCTCGAAGTACTTCATATATATGTAGAGTATATATATGTATACATATATAAATATTATACATTATAATTTGTGTATATTGTACTTGCATGAATATATGTCTCTGGTATTCACAGGCACGTACATATATATGCATACAGACATAATTCTAATCTATATACTATATATATGCAACCTTTATACAAATATACATTTCTCACAGTTAGAAATATATACTTAGTTCAAATACACACATTTGTATGTATGTATATATATATATATATATACACATACTCTATGTATATATAATGATTTACGTATGCATATGTGTAGGTGATTTGTGTGGACGAGAGAGCAGCGCTTTTAGATAAGTAGTACTAGTAGACTCACCGGAATGTAGAACAGACCACGTAAGAACTCCTCTGTGCAGTTCATTACAGTAGCGGTCGAAATTATTGAACTGCCTAATTTTGATATCCAAATGGGAAATTTCTGCTCGTATCTCATCATACAAATCTGCATCCCGCCATTTCTCGAATTCAAGTAATGCAAGCACCTAATTCCACACATCCAGAGAGCGAGAGAAAGATTAGAGAGAGGGAGAGAGAGCTACACACACACGGGCGAAGAAGACAGAGAAAGACAGAACAGCATGCAAACGAGAGAAGGGAGGAGAACGATATAGACCACGGGAAAAAAAGAGAGAGAGACAAGGAAGAGAGACAGAGGGAAGAAAGAGAGTGTACCGAGACTAAAAGAAAGGACGAGAGAGAAGAGGTGCGAGAGAGAGAAAGAGAGAGCCCCGTCGCGAACAGAGAGGGAGTAAAGGATGATACAAGAGAGCGGATAGCGAAAGAGAGAGAAAAGCAGAAAAGGCGTAGACGCAGGGCGTGAAATGAGGGGAGAGAGATTGAAAAAGAGGAGGAGAGAGAGGGGAGGACAACCGAGAGAGAGAGATCTATACGTCGAAAGCAGAGAGAAAAAAAACGGCGGAGAGAGAGAGAGAAAACAAAGAGATAGACACAGAGAGAGAGACAGACGAGAGAGCGAGAGACAGACGAGAGAGAGGCAGACGAGAGAGAGAGGAGAAAGAAAGCGCCCACGTGTACAGCTTGTGATTGTTTTCTCAGCACGATGCTCCAAAGCACAAGTGCATTTATATGATTCCATGAAAGAAGTGAGGGGCCCTGTCTTTGTGGAAGAAATTTCAAGAAGAGATATAACTTCAACACAGAAGGTACGTAGCTGTAGTAGTTGTGCCAGCGAGTCGTCAGATAGCGTCTTCAAACAAGCTCAGAACATGCAAGAGGTATAGTACTAATGCAATACACAGAGCAACAGACACTAAGCTACAACACGCACTCACGCGCACGCACACATACACACACACACACACACACACACATATACAATACACACAACTAGTAGCACACACATACAATACACACAAGCAGCATATATACACACACACACCCACACAAAATACGTAAGAGCGTTCAGACACAAGATAAAATACTACTATACACACATATATACATATATATATTTATATACGAGCGTGCAACCACCTATATAGCTACTCACTCCTACACTAACGTATGTATACATATGTAAATATCCACATGATCGCTCAGAGACAAACGTAGGGACTGGTACTACTACTATTACTACTACTACTACTTTTACACACAAATGTTGATGCGAAGAAAATCTCGTGAAGTATATACGTATACTAGTGTATGCATGTTGTCACGTGCAGACACACAGGTAAGTGCTACTACTACTACTACTACTACTACTACTACTACTACTACCACACCACCACTACTGCTCGCCAACTACTACTACTCCGTATACAAGTACTACTAATATTGCGAATGCTACTACTTTCACTCGTGCTACGCATATACAGTAAAAAGGAAGAGCTGAGGGCCACATACATATATCTGCGTATATGTACGAGCAGCCACACACACTACTGAGTTGACTCTCCGACAACCACAAATACACATATATGTATATGTATGAGCTGGCACCCACACACACAGGCAGTTGTTCACTCTACATCAGCAGTATAGATACCAATATATATATATATAAATGTGTACCTATATATGTATATATATATATATATATATATGCATGAGCTTGCAGACACATGCGGGTGTCCTGCTATACCAACAATGTACACATATACGGATATATGTTTATGTAAGAGATACACAGACACAGGTCAGTATAGTCTACACAAAAAAACACTCTCTCTCTATTTCTCCTTATATATTAGATCTATATGGAAACGTAGACACGTGTATGCATGAACATTCAGACAGACCTAAGTATAGTATTCTATACACAATCACTGGGTAAGAAAGGAAAAAAAAGGTAAAGTAAATATAAGCATTATTGCAGTAAAGATGTACCTGGGCGACATTTTGCTCCACAATTGTTTCAACTGCGGCATCACACTTCAATAAATTATTCAACACGTAGAGCGCCACACGTATCACCTGCATGCAAGCCATCGCATCAGTAATAGCGACTATACACATACACACGGGTTACAGTACCCCAGTCGTACACGTACACGTACACGTACACACACACACACGCACACACACACGGATATCACCACTACCACCAGTGATGCTCCTAGCGCTGGAGCTATTATTACTACCAGCGCTCTTACACACGTACAACCTGCACGCCAGCCATCTCATTAGTAATAGGGCCCATACACATACACACGAGTTACTCCACATATATATGTATATATGTACATATATATATGTATATGTATATATATATACATATATGTACACACATACACACACACATACATACACACACATACATACACACACACACACACACGTGTAAAACCTGCGAGCACGCCACCCATTAGTAATAGGGCCCATACACATGCACACGAGTTACCCCACACATACGTAAATGAACACACACATACACACACAGAGAGGGGACACACAAGAAGAACAGCAACAACACTACCACCAACGAGACCAGCACCCCATCAACACCAACAACGACACTGCTGACAGCGGCAACACAGACAGCCCACATACACACGCCTCCTCCGCTAGCTCACAGTCAGACGTATAGTTCAACAGATATGTACAAGCTGCACTTCCTTCTGTCTGCGTTCCAGTAGCAGACAACCTCTCGTCTTCTGTTTATTCAGCAGCAGCACCAGCAGCAGCATCAACCAACAGCAACAGCAACAGCGTTCACAACAGCAGCAACAGCAAAAGCGACAGCACCCACAGCGGCAGCAGCAACAGCAACGGTACTTACAGCAGCAGCAGCAACAGCACTCACAGCGGCAGCAGCAACAGCAACGGTACTTACAGCAGCAGCAGTAGCAGCAGCAACAGCACTCACAGCAGCAAGCAGCATCAACAGCAGCAACGTGCCCTCTATTTTGCATATATGTTTGTGTATATGTGTGTGTGTGCGCACGTGTGTGAGTGTATATGCGTGTATATGTGTATATGGGTGGTTGTGCCTGGTGGGTGACCATGCGCTCTCGCATCATCAGCATGGTGGAAGTTTGAATTCCATACGGCACGTAAGTAGCAATGGCATTGTTCCTATGTGTAAATGCAGATAGCTATGTGGCTTATCCATGACGGAGTTGGGAGGCTCGCATAGAAAGAAGGCAAGAAAAGGTCTGAAGCTACGTACATATACGTGTGTGTGTGTGTGTGTGTGCGCTCGACTGCGTGTGCGTACACGTGTGTACAAATGTGTGTGTGCGTGTGCATGTGTTGTGTGGTGTGTGTGTGTGTATGTGTGTGTGTGTGTATGTGTATGTGTGTGTGTACGTGTGTGTGTATGTGTGTGTATGTATGTGTATGTGTGTGTGTGTACGTGTGTGTGTATGTATGTGTATGTGTGTGTCCAGTCTCTTTCTCTCTCTTCACTCTGCCACACTCTCTTTCAATGCGTGTTTTTCCTGTGCACTGAGAAAATCTCACTTTTTCCACTCGCGATTCCTTAAGGATTCTGCATATTGCAAGAACGTGCCCTTGTTCCTCGAGTTCCTCAATAAATGCAGCATGGAACGTCAGAAGCCACGTGCAGAAAACCGCTTTGTAAAGCAACCCTGCTGGCTGCGAAAGAGAGAGATTCCTCAGTACTCTGCAATACATTGAGCACACCACAGCAGTCGTTCTACTACTACTGCTACTAACACTATTACTGTCATTATACTACAATACTACATTTGGGACGGCGGGGTAAAAAAAGGAAGTTCATTTTACTTATAGACAATAATAGCACAGTCACATACAAGCGCTGCTCATACACGCACACATGCATATTCACATTCACACACATTCACACATACATACACATACACACACATACGCCCCTCAGACAAGCAGTCATAATACTCACATACACACACACACAGACACACACACAGACACACACACAGACACATATTGTACACATATACACCTGTAGTATCCGCATACACACACACACACACCAGAAATACATATACTCTACATATATGGGCTCATAATACTCACATAACCATATACAACAAACACACAGGCACATACTGGACACATATGCGATCATAATATTCGCATACACATAGATACACACACACACACAGACACATACTCTGAAAATATGCGCTCATAATACTCACGAACACATATACACACATACATCAACACATACCTACACATATACGCCTATAGTACTCACATACACATACACACACACACACACACCCAGAGACACATACTCTGAATATATTTGCACATAATACTCACATACGCATATACACAGACACAGATGCAGACACATACTGTACACATGTGCGCTCAGAGGACGCACATGCACAAAACGCACACACACATAGACATATATACATTTATGCTCGTCATACCTACATACACCACACACATACGACACATACTGTACGTACGCATATATGCGTGCTCGTCCTACTAACATATATACACATACACAGACAACACATACTGTATGTACACAAATATGCGCTCGTAATACTCGCATACAGACACAGACACACACACAGAAACAGACACATGCTCTAGACACAAGCGCTCACCAGTCACACACACACACACACACACAAACACAAACACAAACCCAAACACACACACGCACACACTCTTGGAACATATCCTCGCACACACACACACACATACATACACTTACTTATATGCAATATCGTAATATGTGTATGTGATACTTGTAGAATTATCATGCAGATATACATAGGAATATACAACAGTAAGAGTATCATAAAGAGACTAAGAAGAAGCACGACTGTGAAATGCACAGATGCAAATGTGTGCTTACGTGTATGCATACCTATACTGTGCGGACCTCTTCTCTGTGGTCGTGAAGCAGAGAAAATATCAAGCGGTAGTAATTTTTTTAAACAGCTGTGTGTTAAAATACATACACGCAAAAAATGTATATGTATACACAAACATACGTATATGTATAGGGGAATATTTACTGTGAGCATACACATTCATATATATATATATATATATACGTAAACGAATATATAGAAAGAAATGCAGTCTGATGCATGCATAACGAATACATATACATATGTAATATATACATGTATATATGTATACATCAATATACACATACATACATGTATATATACATTAGATGTATGTGCACATAGACATTTGTATACATATATATATATATATATATATGTGTATGTATACATTTATACAATAGATGAGTGCAGGAGTGTTTGAATAGATGCACATACTGTTAGTATGCGTAGTTCTGCGTTGTGAATATGAATATACATACCTGCTCGTTGGGCGCACATCTCTACACATGGGGAGGTTCTAGGGAGATGCACTAAACGCTGATTTGCTGCATATTGATATAACTCGTACATTTTCTTGAAACCTTCTGCACGATATGTTGCTATTCTGATATTATGATACGTATCTATATATACATATATATGAGCATATATGTTTATATATACATATATATATGTGGGTGTGTATATATATGTATTGTAAACGGTATCCACGGGGCATATAAACTGGTCACTTTCACGTCGGAACCCTGTTGCATGAAGAGTTGTCATTCTGCATGTAAATGTGCAACTTTTCTCAAAACTTACAAATCAGGGAAGCCACGGCAATGCCACATCATTGGCCTATACCGATCTGCAAGTCACAACAATATCATCATGAAAAACACACACAGCAACACATATATATACATACATCTACACAGACACACATATATATAGATATACATATACACAGCAACAATACACACGTGTACACACACACACACACAGAGCAACTAGACATACACACAGACACACACACAGTAGCAACACACACACATACAGACACACACACAGAGCCACGACACACACACATGTAGACATATATATATATATACACATATACAGCAACACCACAAGCGTGTACAAACACACACACACCAACGGACACATACATACAAGAGACACAGAGACACACGCACACATACACACAGAGCAACTAGCCATACACAAAGACATACACACAGTAGCAACACACACATATATACACACAAACACACGCAGAGAATAACGACACACACGTATACGGACACCCGTACACACACACACACACATGCACATACAGAAACACACAGAGCCATGTATATACACACATACACAGAGTACAACAACACCACCCCGCGTAAACCCCACGCACACACAGAGCCACAGCACCCACGCATCGACGACACATACACACGTACATACAGCAACAACACATACACACACACGAAGCAACAGAACACACCCACAAAGAGAGACCAGCAATAAACACGCACACACACACACACACAGAGAGCAAGAACCCATACATATATATAACATATTAACAAACTACATGTAGTAGCAGCAACAGCAGCAAAAAACATGGTACATTTTCTCACTTTCATATATATCACTCCCACGATACACACACATATGTAGTTATATATACTCATGTACATGTAGTAACAGCGAGAACAGCACCAGTATTAGACCCCAATACTTACACCCACTGTAAGTAAGCAGATCTCTTCCTCTACCGCAGTACAACAATATACCACGGGTATGGACATCACCCACGCTAACAACACTGTAGCCATTCACCACGCAGAGCCCTGCATACCCATTAGCATCACATACTACAGCAACAACATACACACACACACACGCACATATCCACACAGGAAGATATACACGCTTTCACATATACACATACACATACATACACACACACACACAGAGCACCAACATACATACACACACACACACAGAGCACCAACACACATACACATATACACATGGAGAGCACCCAGGTGTATGTATTTACATACATACGTACATACATACATACATACAGCGAGAACTCACATACATACACATACACACAGAGAGCACCACCATATATATATATATGCATACACAGACACGTACAACACACACATATCAAAAACACAGTAGTACACATCACACGCAACAGGGTCTCCAACAGACACAGACACACACACATGCACAGGTACACAAGCACACGCACAATCACACACACACACACACACACACACTATCTGACACGGAGAAATTCTCTTCTTTTTGACGTCAGATGTTACACGCCTATATATACACGAGACGATTGCACACAGACACTACATATATTTCACCACGTACACAACAGTATATACATGTAGATATACACATATGAATAGCTGAGCACACCCTTACACTCAAAGGTGCATGCAAACACTGGAATATATAATTATATGTATATATATAAGCATACATACATATGGTAATTATTAGCAAACACTGATATAGAGATGTGCGTTTATATATATATATATATATACATGGGTATACATGGACGAATATACACATATATTTATATGCATATATTTATATGCACGGAAGAATATATATAGATATAAATACACAGACGAAAATGTTTGCATATATATATACACACACAAACAGTGGAAAAGCATGATTAATTATATACTCACGGACGAATATAATTATATGTATATACACATGGACGAATATCCATATATATATACGTACACGGATGAATATCTATATGTATATATACATAGGCAAGGACAAATATGTTTATATACATATATATATTTATATATTTGTAGACTGTAAGCAACAAACGCACGAGCCCCAATGAAGTTCGATCATAGAAGCAAGTGCAAGTACACATACATATATACATGTAAGTCTACTATTGATGTGGCTGTGCACCATTCATACGTATATATATATGTATATATCTATGTATCTGTATATATATCTCTGTATATATGTATATATATATGTAAGTCGCACAATAGTATATATATATATTTATATATATGTAACTCGCATAATAGTCATACTGATATGTGCAGGTATATAGTGAAGCCATCACTCCCCCGGTACGAGACGTATATTGGTCTATATACACATCTGTGTAGATGAGTATCTGTTTTCACTATACATCCAGCCAACAAAGCGAAATCTCTTGTAAGACACACACAAAGCGAAGGAGTTATAGTCAGATTTGAAAGTTGTGTGCGTGCACGTGCACCGCTTTTCTTATCTACAGGGTAAGCGTGAAAATGCAGGAGGACACACATACATACATATATACATACACCTCACACTCACAGAATCTCTTGCGTAGTCTTCTCTCGATCGAAATGTAAAATACTGTTGTTCGTTCTGCTTCCACCATATATAAAAATATACATGATAAATCATAGATAGATAGATATATAAAATAATAGGTTGATAGATAGATAGGTTGGCACAGACATATATAGAGAGATGGACAAATAGATGGATACACAGATCAATAGATAGACAGGTAGATACATGGATGTAGAGATAGGTACTGAGATACACAAAAAGAGGCAGACAAATAGATGGATGATAAATTAAACATGCTGTGGATGACTTGCATATCGCCTTCTGTGTCTGGAGGCAGACAGACAGATAGATGATAGATTTAAAATGGTATGGATTACTTGCATACCGCTTTCTTTGTCTGGTAGGCAGACGTGTGCATGCAAGTGTATGTACACCGCACACTGTGTGTCCCCGTCGCCCTCCCCCGCTGTGTGATATGTATATATACAGTGGTGTAATTTGCTCATCTTCTCTATGTGTATATATATGGATACGAGAGAGAGATACATATATTTTTTGGAGAGTGTGACTGTGCTTGCACTCCCGCGTTACGAAGAGACGGAACGTGTACGTACACCGCACGCTGCCCTCTCCAAGTCTCATGTCGATAGAGTGTTGTTGACTTCGGCTCAGGTTTCATACTCATTTCATCACACAGGCGTGCCTTCTACACCCCTCCCTCCCTTCCCCTTTCAAATGCAAATGCGGTTAAGCGAATACTACGAAGGTGTGTACGTGTGTGTGTGTGTAAGTGTATGCACGTCTGGGTATATGTGTGTGTATGTGTGCGTATGTGAGTGTATGTGAGTTTATGTGAGTGTACGTGAGTGTATGTAAGTGTATGTGAGTGTATGTGAGTGTATGTTTGCATGTGAGTGTATATGCCTAAGTGAGTGTATGTGTGAATGTGCGTAGGAGTGTGTGTGGGAGTGCGTGTGTGAGACTATATCTGACCAATTTTAACAGATTAGCGGCAGCATCCAGACGACCTCCTTCGCTCAGAAGAAATTTGCCGTTGGTCATGTTTCGAGTGTGGAGCATCAAGAGGCCTGGATGAGATACTCGACTTCGTCGTCGCTAAATGTTCCTGTGCGAGCGCGACTGCATATGAAAAAAAAATGCACATACAGAAGGCATGCACAGAGAGAGAGACGAGAGAAAAAAAAATCAGTGCGTAATTTCCACACAGAAAAGGAGGGGAACGACTCTCTGCACAGACACACAAAAATATACGCACAGGAGAGAAAGAGAGACAGAGAGAAAGCGAAAGAGAAAGAAAAAAAGGGCATGCACAATCTATGCATATGCTAAGACAGACGTTTGAATAAATATAATTAGAGGCCACATACTGATGATACACTCATATATATATATATATATATATATAAGGGGATTAAGATGAATGAAAAAAACAAGCAGAGGCCTACACATATATATCTATGTGTAGATATATATACGTCATAAGACGAATAAGGCTACACATATATAAATAGACGGACGCCCCACATAAGTATACGAAATACGTAGGTACATACGAGAGAGTGTTCATATATATATATATATACAAATATAGACATAGGCCCACATATATATATATATATATGTTAAAATGAAAGAGGTTCTACATATATAAAGACAGACGCCCCCATATATATATATATTTATGTATACATAGTCAAAGGAGCTTTCACATATATATATATATATATACGGGGGCGCACATATATACATACGTTGGTATAGATGAAAGATGTTTCACATATACATAGACAGAGGCCTCCATACATATATATATATGTATATATAGACAAAAGAGCGTTCATATATATATATATACGGGGGCGCACATATATACATACGTTGGCATAGATGAAAGAGGTTTCACATATACATAGACAGAGTCCCACATATATATATATATATACACATAACTGCAAGAAGTTTCACACATACATAGTCAGAGGCCTCCATATATATTATATATATGTATATATAGACAAAAGAGCGTTCATATATATATATATATACGGGGGCGCACATATATACATACGTTGGTATAGATGAAAGAGGTTTCACATATACATAGACAGAGGCCCACATATATATATATATACATAACTGCAAGAAGTTTCACACATACATAGACAGAGGCCTCCATATATATATGTATATATAGACAAAAGAGCGTTCATATATATATATATATACGGGGCGCACATATATACATACGTTGGTATAGATGAAAGAGGTTTCACATGTACATAGATAGAGGCCCACATATATATATATACATAAACTGCAAGAAGTTTCACACATACATAGACAGAGGCCTCCATATATATATATATATATATATATATATGTATATATGTGTAGGCGAAGCAGGTTTCACACATATTAATAGACGGAGGCCCACATACATATCCATATACGCTTGTACACATAAAAGAAGTTTCACATATATATATATATATATATTGACAGAGGCCCACATATAAATATATATACTTATATATATGTATAGACGAAGAAGGTTTCACACATATATACATAGACAGACGCCCACATATATATGTATAGACAAAAGAGGTTCCACATATATACAGAGAGAGCCTTACATACATATATGTATATATATATATATATCGCAACGATGTTCGACTTGTGTAGGTAAATGTAAGTAGGGATGAAGTTTCAAATCAGTGTATAAACAGAGATTTCCTTTACATCTATATATAGGTACATGTATTCGTATATATAAAGTTGAACATATTTATATATATAGAGAGAGGGAAGAGGCTTTCCTGTAGAATATATATATCATATATATATAGAGAGAGGGGTAATTTGAAAAGGAGACACATGCATCATTGAGGAACTGGCCCTTCAGTCTACCGTGACGAATGAACGACTGGGAGAACTGCTGTCGGTAGCTCCCTACTCCCTATTGCCTAGCGTGCATGCATGCAACGGCAGCTTTTTGGATGGCTAATTGCACGGCTGCGCATTATTACGTGCACGCAGCGCAGATTGTCAATGCAGAACACGCGAAGGGTAGAATGCACGTCTTCTTTCCAACAGGAGCACCAGCAGTAGCCGCTCGTCGAAAGCAGCAGCAGCAGCAGTAGTACAACAACAGCAGCCCTGGTGAGGAGAAACCATAGGCAGAAGCCACTGTTGTTGCAGCAGCAACAAACCTAGCAGCAGCAGCAACCGCAGCAATACACCAACGCCGTCAACCGCATCACCAGAAGCATATGGCAGCAATGGACGCAGCAACAGCAACAGCAGCAGCAGCAAAAGCGCACGACACAGGAGCAGAAGGAGTGTATTATATCGGTGAAGGACAGCAACGTCATCCGAAAGGGGGAGGTAAAAGGAAAAGAAGAAACAGAAGAAGAAGAAGCAGCAGAGAGATATATACACATAATATGCACATACATATATACATGCGCGGAATATGACTCACATGATACGTACGCATTAGTAGGAGGGCAGGCACACGATACACAAGTTGAAAAGAATGCATGCATACGATATACGAGAAGATGTGACACACGCTGGGATCACGAGGATAGACCCATACACATTACGCAGGAAACAGACATGCACATGGCAGCCACGACGGGAGATAAATGACGTAGTAGTAGTTGTATACGTAGTAGTAGTAGTATACGTAGTAGTAGTAGTATACGTAGTAGTAGTAGTAGTAGTATAGTAGTAGTAGTAGTAGGAGTAGTAGTGTAGTAGTAGGTATACGTAGAGTAGTAGTAGTATACGTAGTAGTAGTAGTAGTATACGTAGTAGTAGTAGTAGTATACGTAGTAGTAGTAGTAGTATACGTAGTAGTAGTAGTGGTATACGTAGTAGTAGTAGTATACGTAGTAGTAGTAGTAGTATACGTAGTAGTAGTAGTAGTATACGTAGTAGTAGTAGTATACGTAGTAGTAGTAGTATACGTAGTAGTAGTAGTAGTATACGTAGTAGTAGTAGTAGTAGTATACGTAGTAGTAGTAGTAGTAGTATACGTAGTAGTAGTAGTAGTATACGTAGTAGTAGTAGTAGTATACGTAGTAGTAGTAGTAGTAGTAGTATACGTAGTAGTAGTAGTAGTATACGTAGTAGTAGTAGTAGTATACGTAGTAGTAGTAGTAGTATACGTAGTAGTAGTAGTAGTATACGTAGTAGTAGTAGTAGTAGTATACGTAGTAGTAGTAGTAGTAGTATACGTAGTAGTAGTAGTATACGTAGTAGTAGTAGTAGTATACGTAGTAGTAGTAGTATACGTAGTAGTAGTAGTAGTATACGTAGTAGTAGTAGTAGTAGTAGTAGTAGTATACGTAGTAGTAGTAGTAGTATACGTAGTAGTAGTAGTAGTATACGTAGTAGTGTAGTAGTAGTATACGTAGTAGTAGTAGTAGTATGACGTAGTAGTAGTAGTAGTAGTATACGTAGTAGTAGTAGTAGTATACGTAGTAGGTAGTAGTAGGTAGTATACGTAGTAGTAGTAGTAGTAGAAGATACGTAGTAGTAGTAGTATACGTAGTAGTAGTAGTAGTATACGTAGTAGTAGTAGTAGTATAGCTAGTAGTAGTAGTAGTATACGTAGTAGTAGTAGTATACGTAGTAGTAGTAGTAGACGTAGTAGTAGTAGTAGTATACGTAGTAGTAGTAGTAGGATACGTAGTAGTAGTAGTAGTAGTAGTAGTAGTAGTAGTAGTAGTAGTAGTAGTAGTATACGTAGTAGTAGTAGTAGTATACGTAGTAGTAGTA
>NW_026698951.1:0-35363 GCF_030435755.1 Ochotona princeps | reverse complement strand
AGGAAATACTGCATGTTTTGGAACGGCAAATTGAAGAAGGATCAGCCAAGTGGTTCTTGTGGGAGAACAACTCCATTTGGCTCACTAAATTCACACACCATCAGGCTTCCTAGCAGCTCTCAAGGAAACTCAGTTTTCACACTCTGTGCTTACTGCCCTTTGAGTGCCTTATCTAGGCATGAACCTGGTAGAGCATCCCACACAAACGAATGCTCCACATGCGGGTTTCACATGCCACCAACTCCACATTCTCAGGCAACTTCAGCGCGAAAGCCGTTTTCAGATAGCCCTCAATGCAAAGGCTCTAGACGCAAATATTGGTGTGAGAGGTAATTCAATCAAGGAAACACTGCATGTTGGTGAAGGGCATATGGAAGAAGGATCAGCCGAGTGGTTCTTGTGGGAGAACAACTCCATTTGGCTCACTAACTTCACACACCATCAGGCTTCCAAGCAGCTCTCAAGGAAACTCAGTTTTCACACTCTATGCTTAGTGCCCTTTGAGTGCCTAGGACTGAAATGAAGCTTGGTGAGCATCCCACACAAACGAATGCTCCACATGCGGGTTTCACATGCCACCAACTCCACATTCTCAGGCAACTTCAGCGCCACAGCCATTTTCAGATAGCGCTCAATGCAAAGGCTCTAGATGCAAATACTGGTGTGAGAGCTAATTCAATCAAGGAAACACTGCATGTTGGTGCAGGGCATATTGAAGAAGGATCAGCCGAGTGGTTCTTGTGGGAGAACAACTCCATTTGGCTCACTAACTACACACACCATCAGGCTTCCAAGCAGCTCTCAAGGAAACTCAGTTTTCACACTCTATGCTTAGTGCCCTTTGAGTGCATTATCTCGGAATGAACCTGGTAGAGCATCCCACACAAATGAATGCTCCACATGCGGGTTTCACATGCCACCAACTCCACATTCTCAGGCAACTTCAGCGCCACAGCCCTTTTCACATAGCCCTCAAGGCAAAGGCTCTAGACGCAAATATTGGTGTGAGAGCTAATTCAATCAAGGAAACACTGCATGTTGGTGAAGGGCATATTGAAGAAGGATCAGCTGAGTGGTTCTTGTGGGAGAACAACTCCATTTGGCTCACTAACTTCACACAGCATCAGGCTTGCGAGCAGCTCTCAAGGAAACTCCGTTTTCACACTCTATGCTTAGTGCCCTTTGAGTGCATTATCTAGGAATGAACCTGGTAGAGCATCCCACACAAACGAATGCTCCACATGCGGGTTTCACATGCCACCAACTCCACATTCTCAGGCAACTTCAGCGCCACAGACGTTTTCAGATAGCCCTCAATGCAAAGGCTCTAGACGCAAATATTGGTGTGAGAGCTAATTCAATCAAGGAAACACTGCATGTTGGTGAAGGGCATATTGAAGAAGGATCAGCTGAGTGGTTCTTGTGGGAGAACAACTCCATTTGGCTCACTAACTTCACACACCATCAGGCTTCCAAGCAGCTCTCAAGGAAACTCCGTTTTCACACTCTATGCTTAGTGCCCTTTGAGTGCATTTTCTAGGAATGAACCTGGTAGAGCATCCCACACAAATGAATGCTCCACATGCGGGTTTCACATGCCACCAACTCCACATTCTCAGGCAACTTCAGCGCCACAGCCGTTTTCAGATAGCCCTCAATGCAAAGGCTCTAGACGCAAATATTGGTGTGAGAGCTAATTCAATCAAGGAAACACTGCATGTTGGTGAAGGGCATATTGAAGAAGAATCAGCCGAGTGGTTCTTGTGGGAGAACAACTACATTTGGCTCACTAACTTCACACACCATCAGGCTTCCAAGCAGCTCTCAAGGAAACTCAGTTTTCACACTCTATGCTTAGTGCCCTTTGAGTGCATTATCCAGGAATGAACCTGGTAGAGCATCCCACACAAACGAATGCTCCACATGCGAGTTTCACATGCCATCAACTCCACATTCTCAGGCAACTTCAGCGCCACAGCCGTTTTCAGATAGCCCTCAATGCAAAGGCTCTAGACGCAAATATTGGTGTGAGAGTTAATTCAATCAAGGAAACACTGCATGTTGGTGAAGGGCATATTGAAGAAGGATCAGCTGAGTGGTTCTTGTGGGAGAACAACTCCATTAGGCTTACTAACTTCACACACCATCAGGCTTCCAAGCAGCTCTCAAGGAAACTCAGTTTTCACACTCTATGCTTAGTGCCCTTTGAGTGCCTAGGACTTAAATGAATCTTGGTGAGCATCCCACACAAACGAATGCTCCACATGCGGGTTTCACATGCCACCAACTCCACATGCACAGGCAACTTCAGCGCCACAGCCGTTTTCAGATAGCCCTCAATGCAAAGGCTCTAGACGCAAATATTGGTGTGAGAGCTAATTCAATCAAGGAAACACTGCATGTTGGTGCAAGGCATATTGAAGAAGGATCAGCCGAGTGGTTCTTGTGGGAGAACAACTCCATTTGGCTCCCTAACTTCACACACCATCAGGCTTCCAAGCAGCTCTCAAGGAAACTCAATTTTCACACTCGATGCTTAGTGCCCTTTGAGTGCATTATCTAGGAATGAACCTGGTAGAGCATCCCACACAAACGAATGCTCCACATGCGGGTTTCACATGCCACCAACTCCACATTCACAGGCAACTTCAGCGCCACAGCCGTTTTCGGATAGCCCTCAATGCAAAGGCTCTAGACGCAAATATTGGTGTGAGAGCTAATTCAATCAAGGAAACACTGCATGTTGGTGAAGGGCATATTGAAGAAGAATCAGCCGAGTGGTTCTTGTGGGAGAACAACTCCATTTGGCTCACTAACTTCACACACCATCAGGCTTCCAAGCAGCTCTCAAGGAAACTCAGTTTTCACACTCTATGCTTAGTGCCCTTTGAGTGAATTATCTAGGAATGAAGCTTGGTGAGCATCCCACACAAACGAATGCTCCACATGCGGGTTTCACATGCCACCAACTCCACATGCACAGGCAACTTCAGCGCCACAGCCGTTTTCAGATAGCCCTCAATGCAAAGGCTCTAGACGCAAATATTGGTGTGAGAGCTAATTCAATCAAGGAAACACTGCATGTTGGTGAAGGGCATATTGAAGAAGGATCAGCTGAGTTGTTCTTGTGGGAGAACAACTCCATTTGGCTCACTAACTTCACACACCATCAGGCTTACAAGCAGCTCTCAAGGAAACTCAGTTTTCACACTCTATGCTTAGTGCCCTTTGAGTGCCTAGGACTGAAAAGAAGCTTGGTGAGCATCCCACACAAACGAATGCTCCACAAGCGGGTTTCACATGCCACCAACTCCACATTCTAAGGCAACTTCAGTGCCACAGCCGTTTTCAGATAGCCCTCAATGCAAAGGCTCTAGATGCAAATATTGGTGTGAGAGCTAATTCAATCAAGGAAACACTGCATGTTGGTGAAGGGCATATTGAAGAAGAATCAGCCGAGTGGTTCTTGTGGGAGAACAACTCCATTTGGCTCACTAACTTCACACACCATCAGGCTTCCAAGCAGCTCTCAAGGAAACTCAGTTTTCACACTCTATGCTTAGTGCCCTTTGAGTGCCTAGGACTGAAATGAAGCTTGGTGAGCATCCCACACAAACGAATGCTCCACATGCGGGTTTCACATGCCACCAACTCCACATTCTCAGGCAACTTCAGCACCACAGCCGTTTTCAGATAGCCCTCAATGCAAAGGCTCTAGATGTAAATATTGGTGTGAGAGATAATTCAATCAAGGAAATACTGCATGTTTTGGAACGGCAAATTGAAGAAGGATCAGCCAAGTGGTTCTTGTGGGAGAACAACTCCATTTGGCTCACTAAATTCACACACCATCAGGCTCCCTAGCAGCTCTCAAGGAAACTCAGTTTTCACACTCTACGCTTACTGCCCTTTGAGTGCCTTATCTAGGAATGAACCTGGTAGAGCATCCCACACAAACGAATGCTCCACATGCGGGTTTCACATACCACCAACTCCACATTCTCAGGCAACTTCAGCGCGAAAGCCGTTTTCAGATAGCCCTTAATGCAAAGGCTCTAGACGCAAATATTGGTGTGAGAGGTAATTCAATCAAGGAAACACTGCATGTTGGTGAAGGGCATATGGAAGAAGGATCAGCCGAGTGGTTCTTGTGGGAGAACAACTCCATTTGGCTCACTAACTTCACACACCATCAGGCTTCCAAGCAGCTCTCAAGGAGACTCAGTTTTCACACTCTATGCTTAGTGCCCTTTGAGTGCCTAGGACTGAAATGAAGCTTGGTGAGCATCCCACACAAACGAATGCTCCACATGCGGGTTTCACATGCCACCAACTCCACATTCTCAGGCAACTTCAGCGCCACAGCCGTTTTCAGATAGCGCTCAATGCAAAGGCTCTAGATGCAAATACTGGTGTGAGAGCTAATTCAATCAAGGAAACACTGCATGTTGGTGCAGGGCATATTGAAGAAGGATCATCCGAGTGGTTCTTGTGGGAGAACAACTCCATTTGGCTCACTAACTTCACACACCATCAGGCTTCCAAGCAGCTCTCAAGGAAACTCAGTTTTCACACTCTATGCTTAGTGCCCTTTGAGTGCATTATCTCGGAATGAACCTGGTAGAGCATCCCACACAAATGAATGCTCCACATGCGGGTTTCACATGCCACCAACTCCACATGCACAGGCAACTTCAGCGCCACAGCCGTTTTCAGATAGCCCTCAATGCAAAGGCTCTAGACGCAAATATTGGTGTGAGAGCTAATTCAATCAAGGAAACACTGCATGTTGGTGAAGGGCATATTGAAGAAGGATCAGCCGAGTGGTTCTTGTGGGAGAACAACTCCATTTGGCTCACTCACTTCACACACCATCAGGCTTCCAAGCAGCTCTCAAGGAAACTCAGTTTTCACACTCTATGCTTAGTGCCCTTTGAGTGCCTAGGACTGAAATGAAGCTTGGTAGAGCATCCCACACAAACGAATGCTCCACATGCGGGTTTCACATGCCACCAACTCCACATTCACAGGCAACTTCAGCGCCACAGCCGTTTTCAGATAGCCCTCAATGCAAAGGCTCTAGAAGCAAATATTGGTTTGAGAGCTAATTCAATCAAGGAAACACTGCATGTTGGTGCAGGGCATATTGAAGAAGGATCAGCCGAGTGGTTCTTGTGGGAGAACAACTCCATTTGGCTCAATAACTTCACACACCATCAGGCTTCCAAGCAGCTCTCAAGGAAACTCAGTTTTCACACTCTACGCTTAGTGCCCATTGAGTGCATTATCTAGGAATGAACCTGGTAGAGCATCCCACACAAACGAATGCTCCACATGCGGGTTTCACATGCCACCAAATCCACATGCACAGGCAACTTCAGCGCCACAGCCATTTTCAGATAGCCCTCAGTGCAAAGGGTCTAGACGCAAATATTGGTGTGAGAGCTAATTCAATCAAGGAAACACTGCATGTTGGTGAAGGGCATATTGAAGAAGAATCAGCCTGAGTGGTTCTTGTGGGAGAACAACTCCATTTGGCTCATTAACTTCACACCATCAGGCTTCCAAGCAGCTCTCAAGGAAACTCAGTTTTCACACTCTATGCTTAGTGCCCTTTGAGTGCCTAGGACTGAAATGAAGCTTGGTGAGCATCCCACACAAACGAATGCTCCACATGCGGGTTTCACATGCCACCAACTCCACATTCTCAGGCAACTTCAGCACCACAGCCGTTTTCAGATAGCCCTCAATGCAAAGGCTCTAGACGCAAATATTGGTGTGAGAGATAATTCAATCAAGGAAATACTGCATGTTTTGGAACGGCAAATTGAAGAAGGATCAGCCAAGTGGTTCTTGTGGGAGAACAACTCCATTTGGCTCACTAAATTCACACACCATCAGGCTTCCTAGCAGCTCTCAAGGAAACTCAGTTTTCACACTCTACGCTTACTGCCCTTTGAGTGCCTTATCTAGGCATGAACCTGGTAGAGCATCCCACACAAACGAATGCTCCACATGCGGGTTTCACATGCCACCAACTCCACATTCTCAGGCAACTTCAGCGCCACCACCGTTTTCAGATTGCCCTCAATGCAAAGGCTCTAGACGCAAATATTGGTGTGAGAGCTAATTCAATCAAGGAAACACTGCATGTTGGTGAAGGGCATATGGAAGAAGGATCAGCCGAGTGGTTCTTGTGGGAGAACAACTCCATTTGGCTCACTAACTTCACACACCATCAGGCTTCCAAGCAGCTCTCAAGGAAACTCAGTTTTCACACTCTACGCTTAGTGCCCATTGAGTGCATTATCTTGGAATGAACCTGGTAGAGCATCCCACACAAACGAATGCTCCACATGCGGGTTTCACATGCCACCAAATCCACATTCACAGGCAACTTCAGCGCCACAGCCATTTTCAGATAGCCCTCAGTGCAAAGGCTCTAGACGCAAATATTGGTGTGAGAGCTAATTCAATCAAGGAAACACTGCATCTTGGTGAAGGGCATATTGAAGAAGAATCAGCCTGAGTGGTTCTTGTGGGAGAACAACTCCATTTGGCTCACTAACTTCACACACCATCAGGCTTCCAAGCAGCTCTCAAGGAAACTCAGTTTTCACACTCTACGCTTAGTGCCCATTGAGTGCATTATCTAGGAATGAACCTGGTAGAGCATCCCACACAAACGAATGCTCCACATGCGGGTTTCACATGCCACCAAATCCACATTCACAGGCAACTTCAGCGCCACAGCCATTTTCAGATAGCCCTCAGTGCAAAGGCTCTAGACGCAAATATTGGTGTGAGAGCTAATTCAATCAAGGAAACACTGCATGTTGGTGAAGGGCATATTGAAGAAGAATCAGCCTGAGTGGTTCTTGTGGGAGAACAACTCCATTTGGCTCATTAACTTCACACCATCAGGCTTCCAAGCAGCTCTCAAGGAAACTCAGTTTTCACACTCTATGCTTAGTGCCCTTTGAGTGCCTAGGACTGAAATGAAGCTTGGTGAGCATCCCACACAAACGAATGCTCCACATGCGGGTTTCACATGCCACCAACTCCACATTCTCAGGCAACTTCAGCACCACAGTCGTTTTCAGATAGCCCTCAATGCAAAGGCTCTAGACGCAAATATTGGTGTGAGAGATAATTCAATCAAGGAAATACTGCATGTTTTGGAACGGCAAATTGAAGAAGGATCAGCCAAGTGGTTCTTGTGGGAGAACAACTCCATTTGGCTCACTAAATTCACACACCATCAGGCTTCCTAGCAGCTCTCAAGGAAACTCAGTTTTCACACTCTACGCTTACTGCCCTTTGAGTGCCTTATCTAGGCATGAACCTGCTAGAGCATCCCACACAAACGAATGCTCCACATGCGGGTTTCACATGCCACCAACTCCACATTCTCAGGCAACTTCAGCGCCACAGCCGTTTTCAGATAGCCCTCAATGCAAAGGCTCTAGACGCAAATATTTGTGTGAGAGCTAATTCAATCAAGGAAACACTGCATGTTGGTGAAGGGCATATGGAAGAAGGATCAGCCGAGTGGTTCTTGTGGGAGAACAACTCCATTTGGCTCACTAACTTCACACACCATCAGGCTTCCAAGCAGCTCTCAAGGAAACTCAGTTTTCACACTCTATGCTTAGTGCCCTTTGAGTGCATTATCTAGGAATGAACCTGGTAGAGCATCCCACACAAACGAATGCTCCACATGCGGGTTTCACATGCCACCAACTCCACATTCACAGGCAACTTCAGCGCCACAGCCGTTTTCAGATAGCGCTCAATGCAAAGGCTCTAGACGCAAATATTGGTGTGAGAGCTAATTCAATCAAGGAAACACTGCATGTTGGTGAAGGGCATATTGAAGAAGAATCAGCCGAGTGGTTCTTGTGGGAGAACAACTCCATTTGGCTCACTAACTTCACACACCATCAGGCTTCCAAGCAGCTCTCAAGGAAACTCAGTTTTCACACTCTATGCTTAGTGCCCTTTGAGTGCCTAGGACTGAAATGAAGCTTGGTGAGCATCCCACAAAAACGAATGCTCCACATGCGGGTTTCACATGCCACCAACTCCACATTCTCAGGCAACTTCAGCGCCACAGCCCTTTTCAGATAGCGCTCAATGCAAAGGCTCTAGATGCAAATACTGGTGTGAGAGCTAATTCAATAAAGGAAACACTGCATATTGGTGAAGGGCATATTGAAGAAGGATCAGCCGAGTGGTTCTTGTGGCAGAACAACTCCATTTGGCTCACTAACTTCACACACCATCAGGCTTCCTAGCAGCTCTCAAGGAAACTCAGTTTTCACACTCTATGCTTAGTGCCCTTTGAGTGCCTAGGACTGAAATGAAGCTTGGTGAGCATCCCACACAAACGAATGCTCCACATGCGGGTTTCACATGCCACCAACTCCACATTCTCAGGCAACTTCAGCACCAAGCCGTTTTCAGATAGCCCTCAATGCAAAGGCTCTAGACGCAAATATTGGTATGAGAGATAATTCAATCAAGGAAATACTGCATGTTTTGGAACGGCAAATTGAAGAAGGATCAGCCAAGTGGTTCTTGTGGGAGAACAACTCCATTTGGCTCACTAAATTCACACACCATCAGGCTTCCTAGCAGATCTCAAGGAAACTCAGTTTTCACACTCTACGCTTACTGCCCTTTGAGTGCCTTATCTAGGAATGAACCTGGTAGAGCATCCCACACAAACGAATGCTCCACATGCGGGTTTCACATGCCACCAACTCCACATTCTCAGGCAACTTCAGCGCCACAGCCGTTTTCAGATAGCCCGCAATGCAAAGGCTCTAGACGCAAATATTGGTGTGAGAGCTAATTCAATCAAGGAAACACTGCATGTTGGTGAAGGGCATATGGAAGAAGGATCAGCCGAGTGGTTCTTGTGGGAGAACAACTCCATTTGGCTCACTCACTTCACACACCATCAGGCTTCCAAGCAGCTCTCAAGGAAACTCAGTTTTCACACTCTATGCTTAGTGCCCTTTGAGTGCATTATCTAGGAATGAACCTGGTAGAGCATCCCACACAAACGAATGCTCCACATGCGGGTTTCACATGCCACCAACTCCACATTCACAGGCAACTTCAGCGCCACAGCCGTTTTCAGATAGCGCTCAATGCAAAGGCTCTAGACGCAAATATTGGTGTGAGAGCTAATTCAATCAAGGAAACACTGCATGTTGGTGAAGGGCATATTGAAGAAGAATCAGCCGAGTGGTTCTTGTGGGAGAACAACTCCATTTGGCTCACTAACTTCACACACCATCAGGCTTCCAAGCAGCTCTCAAGGAAACTCAGGTTTCACACTCTATGCTTAGTGCCCTTTGAGTGCCTAGGACTGAAATGAAGCTTGGTGAGCATCCCACAAAAACGAATGCTCCACATGCGGGTTTCACATGCCACCAACTCCACATTCTCAGGCAACTTCAGCGCCACAGCCCTTTTCAGATAGCGCTCAATGCAAAGGCTCTAGATGCAAATACTGGTGTGAGAGCTAATTCAATAAAGGAAACACTGCATATTGGTGAAGGGCATATTGAAGAAGGATCAGCCGAGTGGTTCTTGTGGGAAAACAACTCCATTTGGCTCACTAACTTTACACACCATCAGGCTTCCAAGCAGCTCTCAAGGAAACTCAGTTTTCACACTCTATGCTTAGTGCCCTTTGAGTGCATTATCCAGGAATGAACCTGGTAGAGCATTCCACACAAACGAATGCTCCACATGCGAGTTTCACATGCCACCAACTCCACATTCTCAGGCTACTTCAGCGCCACAGCCGTTTTCAGATAGCCCTCAATGCAAAGGCTCTAGACGCAAATATTGGTGTGAGAGCTAATTCAATCAAGGAAACACTGCATGTTGGTGCAGGGCATATTGAAGAAAGATCAACCGAGTGGTTCTTGTGGGAGAACAACTCCATTTGGCTCACTAACTTCACACACCATCAAGCTTCCTAGCAGCTCTCAAGGAAACTCAGTTTTCACACTCTATGCTCAGTGCCCTTTGAGAGCATTCTCTAGGAATGAACCTGGTAGAGCATCCCACACAAACGAATGCTCCACATGCGGGTTTCACATGCCACCAACTCCACATTCACAGGCAACTTCAGCGCCACAGCTGTTTTCAGATAGCCCTCAATGCAAAGGCTCTGCACGCAAATATTGGTGTGAGAGCTAATTCAATCAAGGAAACACTGCATGTTGGTGAAGGGCATATTGAAAAAGGATCAGCCGAGTGGTTCTTGTGGGAGAACAACTCCATTTGGCGCCCTAAGTATACACACCATCAGGCTTCCAAGCAGCTCTCAAGGAAACTCAGTTTTCACACTCGATGCTTAGTGCCCTTTGAGTGCCTAGGACTGAAATGAAGCTTGGTGACCATCCCACACAAACGAATGCTCCACATGCGGGTTTCACATGCCACCAACTCCACATTCTCAGGCAACTTGAGCGCCACAGCCGTTTTCAGATAGCCCTCAATGCAAAGGCTCTAGACGCAAATATTGGTGTGAGAGCTAATTCAGTCAAGGAAACACTGCATGTTGGTGAAGGGCATATTGAAGAATATCTGCCAAGTGGTTCTTGTGGAAGAACAACTCCATTTGGCTCACTAACTTCACACACCATCAGACTTCCAAGCAGCTCTCAAGGAAACTCAGTTTTCACACTCTATGCTTAGTGCCCTTTCAGTGCCTAGGACTGAAAAGAAGCTTGTTGAGCTTCCCACACAAATTAATGCTCCACATGCGGGTTTCACATGCCACCAACTCCACATTCTCAGGCAACTTCAGCGCCACAGCCGTTTTCACATAGCCCTCAATGCAAAGGCTCTAGACGCAAATATTGGTGTGAGAGCTAATTCAATCAAGGAAACACTGCATGTTGGTGAAGGGCATATTGAAGAAGGATCAGCCGAGTGGTTCTTGTGGGAGAACAACTCCATTTGGCTCACTAACTTCACACACCATCAGGCTTCCAAGCAGCTCTCAAGGAAACTCAGTTTTCACACTCTATGCTTAGTGCCCTTTGAGTGCCTAGGACTGAAATGAAGCTTGGTGAGCATCCCACACAAACGAATGTTCCACATGCGGGTTTCACATGCCACCAACTCCACATTCACAGGCAACTTCAGCGTCACAGCCGTTTTTAGATAGCCCTCAATGCAAAGGCTCTAGACGCAAATATTGGTGTGAGAACTAATTCAATCAAGCCAACACTGCATGTTGGTGAAGAGCATATTGAAGAAGAATCAGCCGAGTGGTTCTTGTGGGAGAACAACTCCATTTGGCTCACTAACTTCACACACCATCAGGCTTCCAAGCAGCTCTCACGGAAACTCAGTTTTCACACTCTATGCTTAGTGCCCTTTGAGTGCATGATCTAGGAATGAACCTGGTAGAGCATCCCACACAAACGAATGCTCCACATGCGGGTTTCACATGCCACCAACTCCACATTCACAGGCAACTTCAGCGTCACAGCCGTTTTCAGATAGCCCTCAATGCAAAGGCTCTAGACGCAAATATTGGTGTGAGAGCTAATTCAATCAAGGAAACGCTGCATGTTGGTGAAGGGCATATTGAAGAAGGATCAGCCGAGTGGTTCTTGTGGGAGAACAACTCAATTTGGCTCACTAACTTCACACACCATCAGGCTTCCAAGCAGCTCTCAAGGAAACTCAGTTTTCACACTCTATGCTTAGTGCCCTTTGAGTGCATGATCTAGGAATGAACCTGGTAGAGCATCCCACACAAATGAATGCTCCACATGCGGGTTTCACATGCCACCAACTCCACATGCACAGGCAACTTCAGCGCCACAGCCGTTTTCAGATAACCCTCAATGCAAAGGCTCTAGACGCAAATATGGGTGTGAGAGCTAATTCAATCAAGGAAACACTGCATGTTGGTGAAGGGCATATTGAAGAAGGATCAGCCGAGTGGTTCTTGTGGCAGAACAACTCCATTTGGCTCACTAACTTCACACACCATCAGGCTTCCAAGCAGCTCTCAAGGAAACTCAGTTTTCACACTCTATGCTTAGTGCCCTTTGAGTGCATTATCCAGGAATGAACCTGGTAGAGCATCCCACACAAACGAATGCTCCACATGCGAGTTTCACATGCCACCAACTCCACATTCTCAGGCAACTTCAGCGCCACAGCCGTTTTCAGATAGCCCTCAATGCAAAGGCTCTAGACGCAAATATTGGTGTGAGAGCTAATTCAATCAAGGAAACACTGCATGTTGGTGAAGGGCATATTGAAGAAGGATCAGCCGAGTGGTTCTTGTGGGAGAACAACTCCATTTGGCTCCCTAACTTCACACACCATCAGGCTTCCAAGCAGCTCTCAAGGAAACTCAGTTTTCACACTCTATGCTTAGTGCCCTTTGAGTGCATTATCCAGGAATGAACCTGGTAGAGCATCCCACACAAACGAATGCTCCACATGCGAGTTTCACATGCCACCAACTCCACATTCTCAGGCTACTTCAGCGCCACAGCCGTTTTCAGATAGCCCTCAATGCAAAGGCTCTAGACGCAAATATTGGTGTGAGAGCTAATTCAATCAAGGAAACACTGCATGTTGGTGAAGGGCATATTGAAGAAAGATCAACCGAGTGGTTCTTGTGGGAGAACAACTCCATTTGGCTCACTAACTTCACACACCATCAGGCTTCCTAGCAGCTCTCAAGGAAACTCAGTTTTCACGCTCTATGCTTAGTGCCCTTTGAGTGCATTATCTAGGAATGAACCTGGTAGAGCATCCCACACAAACGAATGCTCCACATGCGGGTTTCACATGCCACCAACTCCACATTCACAGGCAACTTCAGCGCCACAGCTGTTTTCAGATAGCCCTCAATGCAAAGGCTCTGGACGCAAATATTGGTGTGAGAGCTAATTCAATCAAGGAAACACTGCATGTTGGTGAAGGGCATATTGAAAAAGGATCAGCCGAGTGGTTCTTGTGGGAGAACAACTCCATTTGGCTCCCTAACTTCACACACCATCAGGCTTCCAAGCAGCTCTCAAGGAAACTCAGTTTTCACACTCTATGCTTAGTGCCCTTTGAGTGCATTATCTAGGAATGAACCTGGTAGAGCATCCCACACAAACGAATGCTCCACATGCGGGTTTCACATGCCACCAACTCCACATTCTCAGGCAACTTCAGCGCCACAGCCGTTTTCAGATAGCCCTCAATGCAAAGGCTCTAGACGCAAATATTGGTGTGAGAGCTAATTCAATCAAGGAAACACTGCATGTTGGTGAAGGGCATATTGAAGAATATCTGCGAAGTGGTTTTTGTGGAAGAACAACTCCATTTGGCTCACTAACTTCACACAAGATCACACTTCCAAGCAGCTCTCAAGGAAACTCAGTTTTCACACTCTATGCTTAGTGCCCTTTGAGTGCCTAGGACTGAAAAGAAGCTTGTTGAGCTTCCCACACAAATTAATGCTCCACATGCGGGTTTCACATGCCACCAACTCCATATTCACAGGCAACTTCAGCGCCACAGCCGTTTTCAGATAGCCCTTAATGCAAAGGCTCTAGACGCAAATATTGGTGTGAGAGCTAATTCAATCAAGGAAACACTGCATGTTGGTGAAGGGCATATTGAAGAAGGATCAGCTGAGTGGTTCTTGTGGGAGAACAACTCCACTTGGCTCACTAACTTCACACACCATCAGGCTTCCAAGCAGCTCTCAAGGAAACTCAGTTTTCACACTCTATGCTTAGTGCCCTTTGAGTGCATTATCTAGGAATGAACCTGGTAGAGCATCCCACACAAACGAATGCTCCACATGCGGGTTTCACATGTCACCAACTCCACATTCACAGGCAACTTCAGCGCCACAGCCGTTTTCAGATAGCCCTCAATGCAAAGGCTCCAGACGCAAATATTGGTGTGAGAGCTAATTCAATCAAGGAAACACTGCATGTTGGTGAAGGGCATATTGAAGAAGGATCAGCCGAGTGGTTCTTGTGGCAGAACAACTCCATTTGGCTCACTAACTTCACACAGCATCAGGCTTCCAAGCAGCTCTCAAGGAAACTCAGTTTTCACACTCTATGCTTAGTGCCCTTTGAGTGCATTATCTAGGAATGAAGCTGGTAGAGCATCCCACACAAACGAATGCTCCACATGCGGGTTTCACATGCCACCAACTCCACATTCTCAGGCAACTTCAGCGCCACAGCCATTTTCACATAGCCCTCAATGCAAAGGCTCTAGACGCAAATATGGGTGTGAGAGCTAATTCAATCAAGGAAACACTGCATGTTGGTGAAGGGCATATTGAAGAAGGATCAGCCGAGTGGTTCTTGTGGGAGAACAACTCCACTTGGCTCACTAACTTCACACACCATCAGGCTTCCAAGCAGCTCTCAAGGAAACTCAGTTTTCACACTCTATGCTTAGTGCCCTTTGAGTGCCTAGGAGTGAAATGAAACTTGGTGAGCATCCCACACAAACGAATGTTCCACATGCGGGTTTCACATGCCACCAACTCCACATTCACAGGCAACTTCAGCGTCACAGCCGTTTTTAGATAGCCCTCAATGCAAAGGCTCTAGACGCAAATATTGGTGTGAGAACTAATTCAATCAAGGAAACACTGCATGTTGGTGATGAGCATATTGAAGAAGGATCAGCCGAGTGGTTCTTGTGGCAGAACAACTCCATTTGGCTCACTAACTTCACACACCATCAGGCTTCCAAGCAGCTCTCAAGGAAACTCAGTTTTCACACTCTATGCTTAGTGCCCTTTGAGTGCATTATCCAGGAATGAACCTGGTAGAGCATCCCACACAAACGAATGCTCCACATGCGAGTTTCACATGCCACCAACTCCACATTCTCAGGCTACTTCAGCGCCACAGCCGTTTTCAGATAGCCCTCAATGCAAAGGCTCTAGACGCAAATATTGGTGTGAGAGCTAATTCAATCAAGGAAACACTGCATGTTGGTGCAGGGCATATTGAAGAAGGATCAGCCGAGTGGTTCTTGTGGGAGAACAACTCCATTTGGCTCACTAACTTCACACACCATCAGGCTTCCAAGCAGCTCTCAAGGAAACTCAGTTTTCACACTCTATGCTTAGTGCCCTTTGAGTGCATTATCTAGGAATGAACCTGGTAGAGCATCCCACACAAACGAATGCTCCACATGCGGGTTTCACATGCCACCAACTCCACATTCACAGGCAACTTCAGCGCCACAGCCGTTTTCACATAGCCCTCAATGCAAAGGCTCTAGACGCAAATATTGGTGTGAGAGCTAATTCAATCAAGGAAACACTGCATGTTGGTGAAGGGCATATTGAAGAAAGATCAACCGAGTGGTTCTTGAGGGAGAATAACTCCATTTGGCTCACTAACTTCACACACCATCAGGCTTCCTAGCAGCTCTCAAGGAAACTCAGTTTTCACACTCTATGCTTAGTGCCCTTTGAGTGCCTAGGACTGAAATGAAGCTTGGTGACCATCCCACACAAACGAATGCTTCACATGCGGGTTTCACATGCCACCAACTCCACATTCACAGTCAACTTCAGCGCCACAGCCGTTTTCAGATAGCCCTCAATGCAAAGGCTCTAGACGCAAATATTGGTGTGAGAGCTAATTCAATCAAGGAAACACTGCATGTTGGTGAAGGGCATATTGAAGAATATCAGCCAAGTGGTTCTTGTGGAAGAACAACTCCATTTGGCTCACTAACTTCACACACCATCAGACTTCCAAGCAGCTCTCAAGGAAACTCAGTTTTCACACTCTATGCTTAGTGCCCTTTGAGTGCCTAGGACTGAAAAGAAGCTTGTTGAGCTTCCCACACAAATTAATGCTCCACATGCGGGTTTCACATGCCACCAACTCCACATTCACAGGCAACTTCAGCGCCACAGCCGTTTTCAGATAGCCCTCAATGCAAAGGCTCTAGATGCAAATATTGGTGTGAGAGCTAATTCAATCAAGGAAACACTGCATGTTGGTGAAGGGCATATTGAAGAAGGATCAGCCGAGTGGTTCTTGTGGGAGAACAACTCCACTTGGCTCACTAACTTCACACACCATCAGGCTTCCAAGCAGCTCTCAAGGAAACTCAGTTTTCACACTCTATGCTTAGTGCCCTTTGAGTGCATTATCTAGGAATGAACCTGGTAGAGCATCCCACACAAACGAATGCTCCACATGCGGGTTTCACATGTCACCAACTCCACATTCACAGGCAACTTCAGCGCCACAGCCGTTTTCAGATAGCCCTCAATGCAAAGGCTCCAGACGCAAATATTGGTGTGAGAGCTAATTCAATCAAGGAAACACTGCATGTTGGTGAAGGGCATATTGAAGAAGGATCAGCCGAGTGGTTCTTGTGGCAGAACAACTCCATTTGGCTCACTAACTTCACACACCATCAGGCTTCCAAGCAGCTCTCAAGGAAACTCAGTTTTCACACTCTATGCTTAGTGCCCTTTGAGTGCATTATCTAGGAATGAACCTGGTAGAGCATCCCACACAAACGAATGCTCCACATGCGGGTTTCACATGCCACCAACTCCACATTCTCAGGCTACTTCAGCGCCACAGCCGTTTTCAGATAGCCCTCAATGCAAAGGCTCTAGACGCAAATATTGGTGTGAGAGCTAATTCAATCAAGGAAACACTGCATGTTGGTGAAGGGCATATTGAAGAAGGATCAGCCGAGTGGTTCTTGTGGGAGAACAACTCCACTTGGCTCACTAACTTCACACACCATCAGACTTCCAAGCAGCTCTCAAGGAAACTCAGTTTTCACACTCTATGCTTAGTGCCGTTTGAGTGCCTAGGACTGAAAAGAAGCTTGGTGAGCTTCCCAGACAAATTAATGCTCCACATGCGGGTTTCACATGCCACCAACTCCACATTCTCAGGCAACTTCAGCGCGAAAGCCGTTTTCAGATAGCCCTCAATGCAAAGGCTCTAGACGCAAATATTGGTGTGAGAGCTAATTCAATCAAGGAAACACTGCATGTTGGTGTAGAGCATATTGAAGAAGGATCAGCCGAGTGGTTCTTGTGGGAGAACAACTCCATTTGGCTCACTAACTTCACACACCATCAGGCTTCCAAGCAGCTCTCAAGGAAACTCAGTTTTCACACTCTATGCTTAATGCCCTTTGAGTGCATTATCTAGGAATGAACCTGGTAGAGCATCGCACACAAACGAATGCTCCACATGCGGGTTTCACATGCCACCAACTCCACATTCACAGGCAACTTCAGCGTCACAGCCGTTTTCACATAGCCCTCAATGCAAAGGCTCTAGACGCAAATATTGGTGTGAGAGCTAATTCAATCAAGGAAACACTGCATGTTGGTGAAGAGCATATTGAAGAAGGATCAGCCGAGTGGTTCTTGTGGGAGAACAACTCCATTTGGCTCACTAACTTCACACACCATCAGGCTTCCAAGCAGCTCTCAAGGAAACTCAGTTTTCACACTCTATGCTTAGTGCCCTTTGAGTGCATTATCTAGGAATGAACCTGGTAGAGCATCCCACACAAACGAATGCTCCACATGCGGGTTTCACATGCCACCAACTCCACATTCTCAGGCAACTTCAGCGCCACAGCCGTTTTCAGATAGCCCTCAATGCAAAGGCTCTAGACGCAAATATGGGTGTGACAGCTAATTCAATCAAGCCAACACTGCATGTTGGTGAAGGGCATATTGAAGAAGGATCAGCCGAGTGGTTCTTGTGGGAGAACAACTCCATTTGGCTCACTAACTTCACACACCATCAGCCTTCCAAGCAGCTCTCAAGGAAACTCAGTTTTCACACTCTATGCTTAGTGCCCTTTGAGTGCATTATTTAGGAATGAACCTGGTAGAGCATCCCACACAAACGAATGCTCCACATGCGGGTTTCACATGCCACCAACTCCACATTCTCAGGCAACTTCAGCGCCACAGCCGTTTTCAGATAGCCCTCAATGCAAAGGCTCTAGATGCAAATATTTGTGTGAGAGCTAATTCAATCAAGGAAACACTGCATGTTGGTGCAGGGCATATTGAAGAAGGATCAGCCGAGTGGTTCTTGTGGGAGAACAACTCCATTTGGCTCACTAACTTCACACACCATCAGGCTTCCAAGCAGCTCTCAAGGAAACTCAGTTTTCACACTCTATGCTTAGTGCCCTTTGAGTGCCTAGGACTGAAATGAAGCTTGGTGACCATCCCACACAAACGAATGCTCCACATGCGGGTTTCACATGCCACCAACTCCACATTCACAGGCAACTTCAGCGCCACAGCCGTTTTCAGATAGCCCTCAATGCAAAGGCTCTAGACGCAAATATTGGTGTGAGAACTAATTCAATCAAGGAAACACTGCATGTTGGTGAAGAGCATATTGAAGAAGAATCAGCCGAGTGGTTCTTGTGGGAGAACAACTCCATTTGGCTCACTAACTTCACACACCATCAGGCTTCCAAGCAGCTCTCAAGGAAAATCAGTTTTACACTCTATGCTTAGTGCCCTTTGATTGCATTATCTAGGAATGAACCTGGTAGAGCATCCCACACAAACAAATGCTCCACATGCGGGTTTCACATGCCACCAACTCCACATTCTCAGGCAACTTCAGCGCCACAGCCGTTTTCAGATAGCCCTCAAGGCAAAGGCTCTAGACGCAAATATTGGTGTGAGAGCTAATTCAATCAAGGAAACACTGCATGTTGGTGAAGGGCATATTGAAGAAGGATCAGCCGAGTGGTTCTTGTGGGAGAACAACTCCATTTGGCTCACTAACTTCACACACCATCAGGCTTCCAAGCAGCTCTCATGGACACTCAGTTTTCACACTCTATGCTTAGTGCCCTTTGAGTGCCTAGGACTGAAATGAAGCTTGGTGATCATCCCACACAAACGAATGCTCCACATGCGGGTTTCACATGCCACCAACTCCACATTCACAGGCAACTTCAGCGCCACAGCCGTTTTCAGATAGCCCTCAATGCAAAGGCTCTAGACGCAAATATTGGTGTGAGAACTAATTCAATCAAGGAAACACTGCATGTTGGTGAAGAGCATATTGAAGAAGAATCAGCCGAGTGGTTCTTGTGGTAGAACAACTCCATTTGGCTCACTAACTTCACACACCATCAGGCTTCCAAGCAGCTCTCAAGGAAAATCAGTTTTCACACTCTATGCTTAGTGCCCTTTGAGTGCATTATCTAGGAATGAACCTGGTAGAGCATCCCACACAAACGAATGCTAAACATGCGGGTTTCACATGCCACCAACTCCACATTCTCAGGCAACTTCAGCGCCACAGTCGTTTTTAGATAGCCCTCAATGCAAAGGCTCTAGACGCAAATATTGGTGTGAGAGCTAATTCAATCAACGAAACACTGCATGTTGGTGAAGAGCATATTGAAGAAGAATCAGCCGAGTGGTTCTTGTGGGAAAACAACTCCATTTGGCTCACTAACTTCACACACCATCAGGCTTCCAAGCAGCTCTCAAGGAAACTCAGTTTTCACACTCTATGCTTAGTGCCCTTTGAGTGCCTAGGACTGAAATGAAGCTTGGTGAGCATCCCACACAAACGAATGCTCCACATGCGGGTTTCACATGCCACCCACTCCACATTCACAGGCAACTTCAGCGCCACAGCCGTTTTCAGATAGCCCTCAATGCAAAGGCTCTAGACGCAAATATTGGTGTGAGAACTAATTCAATCAACGAAACACTGCATGTTGGTGAATAGCATATTGAAGAAGAATCAGCCGAGTGGTTCTTGTGGGAGAACAACTCCATTTGGCTCACTAACTTCACACACCATCAGGCTTCCAAGCAGCTCTCAAGGAAACTCAGTTTTCACACTCTATGCTTAGTGCCCTTTGAGTGCATTATCTAGGAATGAACCTGATGGAGCATCCCACACAAACGAATGCTCCACATGCGGGTTTCACATGCCACCAACTCCACATTCACAGGCAACTTCAGCGTCACAGCCGTTTTCAGATAGCCCTCAATGCAAAGGCTCTAGACGCAAATATTGGTGTGAGAGCTAATTCAATCAAGGAAACACTGCATGTTGGTGAAGAGCATATTGAAGAAGGATCAGCCGAGTGGTTCTTGTGGGAGAACAACTCCATTTGGCTCACTAACTTCACACACCATCAGGCTTCCAAGCAGCTCTCAAGGAAACTCAGTTTTCACACTCTATGCTTAGTGCCCTTTGAGTGCATTATCTAGGAATGAACCTGGTAGAGCATCCCACACAAACGAATGCTCCACATGCGGGTTTCACATGCCACCAACTCCACATTCTCAGGCAACTTCAGCGCCACAGCCGTTTTCAGATAGCCCTCAATGCAAAGACTCCAGACGCAAATATTGGTGTGAGAGCTAATTCAATCAAGGAAACACTGCATGTTGGTGAAGGGCATATTGAAGAAGGATCAGCCGAGTGGTTCTTGTGGGAGAACAACTCCATTTGGCTCACTAACTTCACACACCATCAGGCTTCTGAGCAGCTCTCAAGGAAACTCAGTTTTCACACTCTATGCTTAGTGCCCTTTGAGTGCCTAGGACTGAAATGAAGCTTGGTGAGCATCCCACACAAACGAATGCTCCACATGCGGGTTTCACATGCCACCAACTCCACATTCACAGGCAACTTCAGCGCCACAGTCGTTTTTAGATAGCCCTCAATGCAAAGGCTCTAGACGCAAATATTGGTGTGAGAGCTAATTCAATCAACGAAACACTGCATGTTGGTGAAGAGCATATTGAAGAAGAATCAGCCGAGTGGTTCTTGTGGGAGAACAACTCCATTTGGCTCACTAACTTCACACACCATCAGGCTTCCAAGCAGCTCTCAAGGAAACTCAGTTTTCACGCTCTATGCTTAGTGCCCTTTGAGTGCATTATCTAGGAATGAACCTGGTAGAGCATCCCACACAAACGAATGCTCCACATGCGGGTTTCACATGCCACCAACTCCACATTCTCAGGCAACTTCAGCGCCACAGCCGTTTTCAGATAGCCCTCAATGCAAAGGCTCTAGATGCAAATATTGGTGTGAGAGCTAATTCAATCAAGGAAACACTGCATGTTGGTGAAGGGCATATTGAAGAAGGATCAGCCGAGTGGTTCTTGTGGGAGAACAACTCCATTTGGCTCACTAACTTCACACACCATCAGGCTTCCAAGCAGCTCTCAAGGAAACTCAGTTTTCACACTCTATGCTTAGTGCCCTTTGAGTGCATTATCTAGGAATGAACCTGGTAGAGCATCCCACACAAACGAATGCTCCACATGCGGGTTTCACATGCCACCAACTCCACATTCTCAGGCAACTTCAGCGCCACAGCCGTTTTCAGATAGCCCTCAATGCAAAGGCTCTAGATGCAAATATTTGTGTGAGAGCTAATTCAATCAAGGAAACACTGCATGTTGGTGAAGGGCATATTGAAGAAGGATCAGCCGAGTGGTTCTTGTGGGAGAACAACTCCATTTGGCTCACTAACTTCACACACCATCAGGCTTCCAAGCAGCTCTCAAGGAAACTCAGTTTTCACACTCTATGCTTAGTGCCCTTTGAGTGCCTAGGACTGAAATGAAGCTTGGTGACCATCCCACACAAACGAATGCTCCACATGCGGGTTTCACATGCCACCAACTCCACATTCACAGGCAACTTCAGCGCCACAGCCGTTTTCAGATAGCCCTCAATGCAAAGGCTCTAGACGCAAATATTGGTGTGAGAGCTAATTCAATCAAGGAAACACTGCATGTTGGTGAAGAGCATATTGAAGAAGAATCAGCCGAGTGGTTCTTGTGGGAGAACAACTCCATTTGGCTCACTAACTTCACACACCATCAGGCTTCCAAGCAGCTCTCAAGGAAAATCTGTTTTACACTCTATGCTTAGTGCCCTTTGAGTGCATTATCTAGGAATGAACCTGGTAGAGCATCCCACACAAACAAATGCTCCACATGCGGGTTTCACATGCCACCAACTCCACATTCTCAGGCAACTTCAGCGCCACAGCCGTTTTCAGATAGCCCTCAATGCAAAGGCTCTAGACGCAAATATTGGTGTGAGAGCTAATTCAATCAAGGAAACACTGCATGTTGGTGAAGGGCATATTGAAGAAGGATCAGCCGAGTGGTTCTTGTGGGAGAACAACTCCATTTGGCTCACTAACTTCACACACCATCAGGCTTCCAAGCAGCTCTCATGGAAACTCAGTTTTCACACTCTATGCTTAGTGCCCTTTGAGTGCCTAGGACTGAAATGAAGCTTGGTGACCATCCCACACAAACGAATGCTCCACATGCGGGTTTCACATGCCACCAACTCCACATTCACAGGCAACTTCAGCGCCACAGCTGTTTTCAGATAGCCCTCAATGCAAAGGCTCTAGACGCAAATATTGGTGTGAGAACTAATTCAATCAAGGAAACACTGCATGTTGGTGAAGAGCATATTGAAGAAGAATCAGCCGAGTGGTTCTTGTGGGAGAACAACTCCATTTGGCTCACTAACTTCACACACCATCAGGCTTCCGAGCAGCTCTCAAGGAAACTCAGTTTTCACACTCTATGCTTAGTGCCCTTTGAGTGCATTATCTAGGAATGAACCTGGTAGAGCATCCCACACAAACGAATGCTCCACATGCGGGTTTCACATGCCACCAACTCCACATTCTCAGGCAACTTCAGCGCCACAGCCGTTTTCAGATAGCCCTCAATGCAAAGGCTCCAGACGCAAATATTGGTGTGAGAGCTAATTCAATCAAGGAAACACTGCATGTTGGTGAAGGGCATATTGAAGAAGGATCAGCCGAGTGGTTCTTGTGGGAGAACAACTCCATTTGGCTCACTAACTTCACACACCATCAGGCTTCTGAGCAGCTCTCAAGGAAACTCAATTTTACACTCTATGCTTAGTGCCCTTTGAGTGCCTAGGACTAAAATGAAGCTTGGTGAGCATCCCACACAAACGAATGCTCCACATGCGGGTTTCACATGCCACCAACTCCACATTCACAGGCAACTTCAGCGCCACAGTCGTTTTTAGATAGCCCTCAATGCAAAGGCTCTAGACGCAAATATTGGTGTGAGAGCTAATTCAATCAACGAAACACTGCATGTTGGTGAAGAGCATATTGAAGAAGAATCAGCCGAGTGGTTCTTGTGGGAGAACAACTCCATTTGGCTCACTAACTTCACACACCATCAGGCTTCCAAGCAGCTCTCAAGGAAACTCAGTTTTCACGCTCTATGCTTAGTGCCCTTTGAGTGCATTATCTAGGAATGAACCTGGTAGAGCATCCCACACAAACGAATGCTCCACATGCGGGTTTCACATGCCACCAACTCCACATTCTCAGGCAACTTCAGCGCCACAGCCGTTTTCAGATAGCCCTCAATGCAAAGGATCTAGATGCAAATATTGGTGTGAGAGCTAATTCAATCAAGGAAACACTGCATGTTGGTGAAGGGCATATTGAAGAAGGATCAGCCGAGTGGTTCTTGTGGGAGAACAACTCCATTTGGCTCACTAACTTCACACACCATCAGGCTTCCAAGCAGCTCTCAAGGAAACTCAGTTTTCACACTCTATGCTTAGTGCCCTTTGAGTGCATTATTTAGGAATGAACCTGGTAGAGCATCCCACACAAACGAATGCTCCACATGCGGGTTTCACATGCCACCAACTCCACATTCTCAGGCAACTTCAGCGCCACAGCCGTTTTCAGATAGCCCTCAATGCAAAGGCTCTAGATGCAAATATTTGTGTGAGAGCTAATTCAATCAAGGAAACACTGCATGTTGGTGAAGGGCATATTGAAGAAGGATCAGCCGAGTGGTTCTTGTGGGAGAACAACTCCATTTGGCTCACTAACTTCACACACCATCAGGCTTCCAAGCAGCTCTCAAGGAAACTCAGTTTTCACACTCTATGCTTAGTGCCCTTTGAGTGCCTAGGACTGAAATGAAGCTTGGTGACCATCCCACACAAACGAATGCTCCACATGCGGGTTTCACATGCCACCAACTCCACATTCACAGGCAACTTCAGCGCCACAGCCGTTTTCAGATAGCCCTCAATGCAAAGGCTCTAGACGCAAATATTGGTGTGAGAACTAATTCAATCAAGGAAACACTGCATGTTGGTGAAGAGCATATTGAAGAAGAATCAGCCGAGTGGTTCTTGTGGGAGAACAACTCCATTTGGCTCACTAACTTCACACACCATCAGGCTTCCAAGCAGCTCTCAAGGAAAATCAGTTTTACACTCTATGCTTAGTGCCCTTTGAGTGCATTATCTAGGAATGAACCTGGTAGAGCATCCCACACAAACAAATGCTCCACATGCGGGTTTCACATGCCACCAACTCCACATTCTCAGGCAACTTCAGCGCCACAGCCGTTTTCAGATAGCCCTCAATGCAAAGGCTCTAGACGCAAATATGGGTGTGACAGCTAATTCAATCAAGGAAACACTGCATGTTGGTGAAGGGCATATTGAAGAAGGATCAGCCGAGTGGTTCTTGTGGGAGAACAACTCCATTTGGCTCACTAACTTCACACACCATCAGCCTTCCAAGCAGCTCTCAAGGAAACTCAGTTTTCACACTCTATGCTTAGTGCCCTTTGAGTGCATTATCCAGGAATGAACCTGGTAGAGCATCCCACACAAACGAATGCTCCACATGCGGGTTTCACATGCCACCAACTCCACATTGACAGGCAACTTCAGCGTCACAGCCGTTTTCAGATAGCCCTCAATGCAAAGGCTCTAGACGCAAATATTGGTGTGAGAGCTAATTCAATCAAGGAAACACTGCATGTTGGTGAAGGGCATATTGAAGAAGGATCAGCCGAGTGGTTCTTGTGGGAGAACAACTCCATTTGGCTCACTAACTTCACACACCATCAGGCTTCTGAGCAGCTCTCAAGGAAACTCAATTTTACACTCTATGCTTAGTGCCCTTTGAGTGCCTAGGACTGAAATGAAGCTTGGTGAGCATCCCACACAAACGAATGCTCCACATGCGGGTTTCACATGCCACCAACTCCACATTCACAGGCAACTTCAGCGCCACAGTCGTTTTTAGATAGCCCTCAATGCAAAGGCTCTAGACTCAAATATTTGTGTGAGAGCTAATTCAATCAACGAAACACTGCATGTTGGTGAAGAGCATATTGAAGAAGAATCAGCCGAGTGGTTCTTGTGGGAGAACAACTCCATTTGGCTCACTAACTTCACACACCATCAGGCTTCCAAGCAGCTCTCAAGGAAACTCAGTTTTCACACTCTATGCTTAGTGCCCTTTGAGTGCATTATCTAGGAATGAACCTGGTAAAGCATCCCACACAAACGAATGCTCCACATGCGGGTTTCACATGCCACCAACTCCACATTCACAGGCAACTTCAGCGCCACAGCCGTTTTCAGATAGCCCTCAATGCAAAGGCTCTAGACGCAAATATTGGTGTGAGAGCTAATTCAATCAAGGAAACACTGCATGTTGGTGAAGAGCATATTGAAGAAGAATCAGCCGAGTGGTTCTTGTGGGAGAACAACTCCATTTGGCTCACTAACTTCACACACCATCAGGCTTCCGAGCAGCTCTCAAGGAAACTCAGTTTTCACACTCTATGCTTAGTGCCCTTTGAGTGCATTATCTAGGAATGAACCTGGTAGAGCATCCCACACAAACGAATGCTCCACATGCGGGTTTCACATGCCACCAACTCCACATTCTCAGGCAACTTCAGCGCCACAGCCGTTTTCAGACAGCCCTCAATGCAAAGGCTCCAGACGCAAATATTGGTGTGAGAGCTAATTCAATCAAGGAAACACTGCATGTTGGTGAAGGGCATATTGACGAAGGATCAGCCGAGTGGTTCTTGTGGGAGAACAACTCCATTTGGCTCACTAACTTCACACACCATCAGGCTTCCAAGCAGCTCTCAAGGAAACTCAATTTTACACTCTATGCTTAGTGCCCTTTGAGTGCCTAGGACTGAAATGAAGCTTGGTGAGCATCCCACACAAACGAATGCTCCACATGCGGGTTTCACATGCCACCAACTCCACATTCACAGGCAACTTCAGCGCCACAGTCGTTTTTAGATAGCCCTCAATGCAAAGGCTCTAGACGCAAATATTGGTGTGAGAGCTAATTCAATCAACGAAACACTGCATGTTGGTGAAGAGCATATTGAAGAAGAATCAGCCGAGTGGTTCTTGTGGGAGAACAACTCCATTTGGCTCACTAACTTCACACACCATCAGGCTTCCAAGCAGCTCTCAAGGAAACTCAGTTTTCACACTCTATGCTTAGTGCCCTTTGAGTGCATTATCTAGGAATGAACCTGGTAAAGCATCCCACACAAACGAATGCTCCACATGCGGGTTTCACATGCCACCAACTCCACATTCACAGGCAACTTCAGCGCCACAGCCGTTTTCACATAGCCCTCAATGCAAAGGCTCTAGACGCAAATATTGGTGTGAGAGCTAATTCAATCAAGGAAACACTGCATGTTGGTGAAGAGCATATTGAAGAAGAATCAGCCGAGTGGTTCTTGTGGGAGAACAACTCCATTTGGCTCACTAACTTCACACACCATCAGGCTTCCAAGCAGCTCTCAAGGAAACTCAGTTTTCACACTCTATGCTTAGTGCCCTTTGAGTGCATTATCTAGGAATGAACCTGGTAGAGCATCCCACACAAACGAATGCTCCACATGCGGGTTTCACATGCCACCAACTCCACATTCTCAGGCAACTTCAGCGCCACAGCCGTTTTCAGATAGCCCTCAATGCAAAGGCTCTAGACGCAAATATGGGTGTGAGAGCTAATTCAATCAAGGAAACACTGCATGTTGGTGAAGGGCATATTGAAGAAGGATCAGCCGAGTGGTTCTTGTGGGAGAACAACTCCATTTGGCTCACTAACTTCACACACCATCAGGCTTCCAAGCAGCTCTCAAGGAAACTCAGTTTTCACACTCTATGCTTAGTGCCCTTTGAGTGCCTAGGACTGAAATGAAGCTTGGTGAGCATCCCACACAAACGAATGCTCCACATGCGGGTTTCACATGCCACCAACTCCACATTCACAGGCAACTTCAGCGCCACAGTCGTTTTTAGATAGCCCTCAATGCAAAGGCTCTAGACGCAAATATTGGTGTGAGAGCTAATTCAATCAAGGAAACACTGCATGTTGGTGAAGAGCATATTGAAGAAGAATCAGCCGAGTGGTTCTTGTGGGAGAACAACTCCATTTGGCTCACTAACTTCACACACCATCAGGCTTCCAAGCAGCTCTCAAGGAAACTCAGTTTTCACACTCTATGCTTAGTGCCCTTTGAGTGCATTATCTAGGAATGAACCTGGTAGAGCATCCCACACAAACGAATGCTCCACATGCGGGTTTCACATGCCACCAACTCCACATTCACAGGCAACTTCAGCGCCACAGCCGTTTTCAGATAGCCCTCAATGCAAAGGCTCTAGACGCAAATATTGGTGTGAGAGCTAATTCAATCAAGGAAACACTGCATGTTGGTGAAGGGCATATTGAAGAAGGATCAGCCAAGTGGTTCTTGTGAGAGAACAACTCCATTTGGCTCACTAACTTCACACACCATCAGGCTTCCAAGCAGCTCTCAAGGAAACTCAGTTTTCACACTCTATGCTTAGTGCCCTTTGAGTGCATTATCTAGGAATGAACCTGGTAGAGCATCCCACACAAACGAATGCTCCACATGCGGGTTTCACATGCCACCAACTCCACATTCTCAGGCAACTTCAGCGCCACAGCCGTTTTCAGATAGCCCTCAATGCAAAGGCTCTAGACGCAAATATTGGTGTGAGAGCTAATTCAATCAAGGAATCACTGCATGTTAGTGAAGGGCATATTGAAGAAGGATCAGCCGAGTTGTTCTTGTTTGAGAACAACTCCATTTGGCTCACTAACTTCACACACCATCAGGCTTCCAAGCAGCTCTCAAGGAAACTCAGTTTTCACACTCTATGCTTAGTGCCCTTTGAGTGCCTAGGACTGAAATGAAGCTTGGTGAGCATCCCACACAAACGAATGCTCCACATGCGGGTTTCACATGCCACCAACTCCACATTCTCAGGCAACTTCAGCGCCACAGCCGTTTTCAGATAGCCCTCAATGCAAAGGCTCTAGACGCAAATATTGGTGTGACAGCTAATTCAATCAAGGAAACAGTGCATGTTGGTGAAGGGCATATTGAAGAAGGATCAGCCGAGTGGTTCTTGTGGGAGAACAACTCCATTTGGCTCACTAACTTCACACACCATCAGGCTTCCAAGCAGCTCTCAAGGAAACTCAGTTTTTCACACTCTATGCTTAGGTCCCTTTGAGTGCCTAGGACTGAAATGAAGCTTGGTGAGCATCCCACACAAACGAATGCTCCACATGCGGGTTTCACATGCCACCAACTCCACATTCTCAGGCAACTTCAGCGCCACAGCCGTTTTCAGATAGCCCTCAATGCAAAGGCTCTAGACGCAAATATTGGTGTGAGAGCTAATTCAATCAAGGAAACACTGCATGTTGGTGAAGGGCATATTGAAGAAGGATCAGCCGAGTGGTTCTTGTGGGAGAACAACTCCATTTGGCTCACTAACTTCACACACCATCAGGCTTCCAAGCAGCTCTCAAGGAAACTCAGTTTTCACACTCTATGCTTAGTGCCCTTTGAGTGCCTAGGACTGAAATGAAGCTTGGTGAGCATCCCACACAAACGAATGCTCCACATGCGGGTTTCACATGCCACCAACTCCACATTCACAGGCAACTTCAGCGCCACAGTCGTTTTTAGATAGCCCTCAATGCAAAGGCTCTAGACGCAAATATTGGTGTGAGAGCTAATTCAATCAACGAAACACTGCATGTTGGTGAAGAGCATATTGAAGAAGAATCAGCCGAGTGGTTCTTGTGGGAGAACAACTCCATTTGGCTCACTAACTTCACACACCATCAGGCTTCCAAGCAGCTCTCAAGGAAACTCAGTTTTCACACTCTATGCTTAGTGCCCTTTGAGTGCATTATCTAGGAATGAACCTGGTAGAGAATCCCACACAAACGAATGCTCCACATGCGGGTTTCACATGCCACCACCTCCACATTCTCAGGCAAGTTCAGCGCCACAGCCGTTTTCAGATAGCCCTCAATGCAAAGGCTCTAGACGCAAATATGGGTGTGAGAGCTAATTCAATCAAGGAAACACTGCATGTTGGTGAAGGGCATATTGAAGAAGGATCAGCCGAGAGGTTCTTGTGGGAGAACAACTCCATTTGGCTCACTAACTTCACACACCATCAGGCTTCCAAGCAGCTCTCAAGGAAACTCAGTTTTCACACTCTATCCTTAGTGCCCTTTGAGTGCATCATCTAGGAATGAACCTGGTAGAGCATCCCACACAAACGAATGCTCCACATGCGGGTTTCACATGCCACCAACTCCACATTCTCAGTCAACTTCCTCGCCACAGCCGTTTTCAGATAGCCCTCAATGCAAAGGCTCTAGACACAAATATTGGTGTGAGAGCTAATTCAATCAAGGAAACACTGCATGTTGGTGAAGGGCATATTGAGGAAGGATCAGCCGAGTGGTTCTTGTGGGAGAACAACTCCATTTGGCTCACTAACTTCACACACCATCAGGCTTCCTAGCAGCTCTCAAGGAAACTCAGTTTTCACACTCTATGCTTAGGTCCCTTTGAGTGCCTAGGACTGAAATGAAGCTTGGTGAGCATCCCACACAAACGAATGCTCCACATGCGGGTTTCACATGCCACCAACTCCACATTCTCAGGCAACTTCAGCGCCACAGCTGTTTTCAGATAGCCCTCAATGCAAAGGCTCTAGATGCAAATATTGGTGTGAGAGCTAATTCAATCAAGGAAACACTGCATGTTGGTGAAGGGCATATTGAAGAAGGATCAGCCGAGTGGTTCTTGTGGGAGAACAACTCCATTTGGCTCACTAACTTCACACACCATCAGGCTTCCAAGCAGCTCTCAAGGAAACTCAGTTTTCACACTCTATGCTTAGTGCCCTTTGAGTGCCTAGGACTGAAATGAAGCTTGGTGAGCATCCCACACAAACGAATGCTCCACATGCGGGTTTCACATGCCACCAACTCCACATTCACAGGCAACTTCAGCGCCACAGTCGTTTTTAGATAGCCCTCAATGCAAAGGCTCTAGACGCAAATATTGGTGTGAGAGGTAATTCAATCAACGAAACACTGCATGTTGGTGAAGAGCATATTGAAGAAGAATCAGCCGAGTGGTTCTTGTGGGAGAACAACTCCATTTGGCTCACTAACTTCACACACCATCAGGCTTCCAAGCAGCTCTCAAGGAAACTCAGTTTTCACACTCTATGCTTAGTGCCCTTTGAGTGCATTATCTAGGAATGAACCTGGTAGAGCATCCCACACAAAACGAATGCTCCACATGCGGGTTTCACATGCCACCAACTCCACATTCTCAGGCAACTTCAGCGCCACAGCCGTTTTCAGATAGCCCTCAATGCAAAGGCTCTAGATGCAAATATTGGTGTGAGAGCTAATTCAATCAACGAAACACTGCATGTTGGTGAAGGGCATATTGAAGAAGGATCAGCCGAGTGGTTCTTGTGGGAGAACAACTCCATTTGGCTCACTAACTTCACACACCATCAGGCTTCCAAGCAGCTCTCAAGGAAACTCAGTTTTCACACTCTATGCTTAGTGCCCTTTGAGTGCATTATCTAGGAATGAACCTGGTAGAGCATCCCACACAAACGAATGCTCCACATGCGGGTTTCACATGCCACCAATTCCACATGCACAGGCAACTTCAGCGCCACAGCCGTTTTTCAGATAGCCCTCAATGCAAAGGCTCTAGACGCAAATATTGGTGTGAGAGCTAATTCAATCAAGGAAACACTGCATGTTGGTGAAGGGCATATTGAAGAAGGATCAGCCGAGTGGTTCTTGTGGGAGAACAACTCCATTTGGCTCACTAACTTCACACACCATCAGGCTTCCAAGCAGCTCTCAAGGAAACTCAGTTTTTCACACTCTATGCTTAGTGCCCTTTGAGTGCCTAGGACTGAAATGAAGCTTGGTGAGCATCCCACACAAACGAATGCTCCACATGCGGGTTTCACATGCCACCAACTCCACATTCACAGGCAACTTTAGCGCCACAGTCGTTTTTTAGATAGCCCTCAATGCAAAGGCTCTAGACGCAAATATTGGTGTGAGAGCTAATTCAATCAAGGAAACACTGCATGTTGGTGAAGGGCATATTGAAGAAGGATCAGCCGAGTGGTTCTTGTGGGAGAACAACTCCATTTGGCTCACTAACTTCACACACCATCAGGCTTCCAAGCAGCTCTCAAGGAAACTCAGTTTTCACACTCTATGCTTAGTGCCCTTTGAGTGCCTAGGACTGAAATGAAGCTTGGTGAGCATCCCACACAAACGAATGCTCCACATGCGGGTTTCACATGCCACCAACTCCACATTCTCAGGCAATTTCAGCGCCACAGCCGTTTTCAGATAGCCCTCAATGCAAAGGCTCTAGACGCAAATATTGGTGTGAGAACTAATTCAATCAAGGAAACACTGCATGTTGGTGAAGAGCATATTGAAGAAGGATCAGCCGAGTGGTTCTTGTGGGAGAACAACTCCATTTGGCTCACTAACTTCACACACCATCAGGCTTCCTAGCAGCTCTCAAGGAAACTCAGTTTTCACACTCTATGCTTAGTGCCCTTTGAGTGCATTATCTAGGAATGAACCTGGTAGAGCATCCCACACAAACGAATGCTCCACATGCGGGTTTCACATGCCACCAACTCCACATTCTCAGGCAACTTCCTCGCCACAGCCGTTTTTCACATAGCCCTCAATGCAAAGGCTCTAGACGCAAATATTGGTGTGAGAGCTAATTCAATCAAGGAAACACTGCATGTTGGTGAAGGGCATATTGAAGAAGGATCAGCCGAGTGGTTTTTGTGGGAGAACAACTACATTTGGCTCACTAACTTCACACACCATCAGGCTTCCTAGCAGCTCTCAAGGAAACTCAGTTTTCACACTCTATGCTTAGTGCCCTTTGAGTGCCTAGGACTGAAATGAAGCTTGGTGAGCATCCCACACAAACGAATGCTCCACATGCGGGTTTCACATGCCACCAACTCCACATTCACAGGCAACTTCAGCGCCACAGCCATTTTCAGATAGCCCTCAATGCAAAGGCTCTAGACGCAAATATTGGTGTGAGAGCTAATTCAATCAACGAAACACTGCATGTTGGTGAAGAGCATATTGAAGAAGAATCACCCGAGTGGTTCTTGTGGGAGAACAACTCCATTTGGCTCACTAACTTCACACACCATCAGGTTTCCAAGCAGCTCTCAAGGAAACTCAGTTTTCACACTCTATGCTTAGTGCCCTTTGAGTGCATTATCTAGGAATGAACCTGGTAGAGCATCCCCCACAAACGAATGCTCCACATGCGGGTTTCACATGCCACCAACTCCACATTCTCAGGCAACTTTAACGCCACAGCCGTTTTCAGATAGCCCTCAATGCAAAGGCTCTAGATGCAAATATTGGTGTGAGAGCTAATTCAATCAAGGAAACACTGCATGTTGGTGAAGGGCATATTGAAGAAGGATCAGCCGAGTGGTTCTTGTGGGAGAACAACTCCATTTGGCTCACTAACTTCACACACCATCAGGCTTCCAAGCAGCTCTCAAGGAAACTCAGTTTTCACACTCTATGCTTAGTGCCCTTTGAGTGCCTAGGACTGAAAAGAAGCTAGGTGAGCATCCCACACAAACGAATGTTCCACATGCGGGTTTCACATGCCACCAACTCCACATTCTCAGGCAACTTCAGCGCCACAGCCGTTTTCACATAGCCCTCAATGCAAAGGCTCTAGACGCAAATATTGGTGTGACAGCTAATTCAATCAAGGAAACACTGCATGTTGGTGAAGGGCATATTGAAGAAGGATCAGCCGAGTGGTTCTTGTGGGAGAACAACTCCATTTGGCTCACTAACTTCACACACCATCAGGCTTCCAAGCAGCTCTCAAGGAAACTCAGTTTTCACACTCTATGCTTAGTGCCCTTCGAGTGCATTATTTAGGAATGAACCTGGTAGAGCATCCCACACAAACGAATGCTCCACATGCGGGTTTCACATGCCACCAACTCCACATTCTCAGGCAACTTCAGCGCCACAGCCGTTTTCAGATAGCCCTCAATGCAAAGGCTCTAGACGCAAATATTGGTGTGAGAGCTAATTCAATCAAGGAAACACTGCATGTTGGTGAAGGGCATATTGAAGAAGGATCAGCCGAGTGGTTCTTGTGGGAGAACAACTCCATTTGGCTCACTAACTTCACACACCATCAGGCTTCCTAGCAGCTCTCAAGGAAACTCAGTTTTTCACACTCTATGCTTAGTGCCCTTTGAGTGCATTATCTAGGAATGAACCTGGTAGAGCATCCCACACAAACGAATACTCCACATACGGGTTTCACATGCCACCAACTCCACATACACAGGCAACTTCAGCGCCACAGCCGTTTTCAGATAGCCCTCAATGCAAAGGCTCTAGACGCAAATATTGGTGTGAGAGCTAATTCAATCAAGGAAAACACTGCATGTTGGTGAAGGGCATATTGAAGAAGGATCAGCCGAGTTGTTCTTGTGGGAGAACAACTCCATTTGGCTCACTAACTTCACACACCATCAGGCTTCCGAGCAGCTCTGAAGGAAACTCAGTTTTCACACTCTATGCTTAGTGCCCTTTGAGTGCCTAGGACTGAAATGAAGCTTGGTGACCATCCCACACAAACGAATGCTCCACATGCGGGTTTCACATGCCACCAACTCCACATTCACAGGCAACTTCAGCGCCACAGTCGTTTTTAGATAGCCCTCAATGCAAAGGCTCTAGACGCAAATATTGGTGTGAGAGCTAATTCAATCAAGGAAACACTGCATGTTGGTGAAGAGCATATTGAAGAAGAATCAGCCGAGTGGTTCTTGTGGGAGAACAACTCCATTTGGCTCACTAACTTCACACACCATCAGGCTTCCAAGCAGCTCTCAAGGAAACTCAGTTTTTCACACTCTATGCTTAGTGCCCTTTGAGTGCATTATCTAGGAATGAACCTGGTAGAGCATCCCACACAAACGAATGCTCCACATGCGGGTTTCACATGCCACCAACTCCACATTCACAGGCAACTTCAGCGCCACAGCCGTTTTCAGATAGCCCTCAATGCAAAGGCTCTAGACGCAAATATTGGTGTGAGAGCTAATTCAATCAAGGAAACACTGCATGTTGGTGAAGGGCATATTGAAGAAGGATCAGCCAAGTGGTTCTTGTGAGAGAACAACTCCATTTGGCTCACTAACTTCACACACCATCAGGCTTCCAAGCAGCTCTCAAGGAAACTCAGTTTTCACACTCTATGCTTAGTGCCCTTTGAGTGCATTATCTAGGAATGAACCTGGTAGAGCATCCCACACAAACGAATGCTCCACATGCGGGTTTCACATGCCACCAACTCCACATTCTCAGGCAACTTCAGCGCCACAGCCGTTTTCAGATAGCCCTCAATGCAAAGGCTCTAGACGCAAATATTGGTGTGAGAGCTAATTCAATCAAGGAATCACTGCATGTTAGTGAAGGGCATATTGAAGAAGGATCAGCCGAGTTGTTCTTGTTTGAGAACAACTCCATTTGGCTCACTAACTTCACACACCATCAGGCTTCCAAGCAGCTCTCAAGGAAACTCAGTTTTCACACTCTATGCTTAGTGCCCTTTGAGTGCCTAGGACTGAAATGAAGCTTGGTGAGCATCCCACACAAACGAATGCTCCACATGCGGGTTTCACATGCCACCAACTCCACATTCTCAGGCAACTTCAGCGCCACAGCCGTTTTTCAGATAGCCCTCAATGCAAAGGCTCTAGACGCAAATATTGGTGTGAGAGCTAATTCAATCAAGGAAACAGTGCATGTTGGTGAAGGGCATATTGAAGAAGGATCAGCCGAGTGGTTCTTGTGGGAGAACAACTCCATTTGGCTCACTAACTTCACACACCATCAGGCTTCCAAGCAGCTCTCAAGGAAACTCAGTTTTCACACTCTATGCTTAGGTCCCTTTGAGTGCCTAGGACTGAAATGAAGCTTGGTGAGCATCCCACACAAACGAATGCTCCACATGCGGGTTTCACATGCCACCA
>NW_026698950.1:0-23031 GCF_030435755.1 Ochotona princeps | reverse complement strand
GCTGATCCTTCTTCAATATGCCCTTCACCAACATGCAGTGTTTCCTTGATTGAATTAGCTCTCACACCAATATTTGCGTCTAGAGCCTTTGCATTGAGGGCTATCTGAAAACGGCTGTGGCGCTGAAGTTGCCTGTGAATGTGGAGTTGGTGGCATGTGAAACCCGCATGTGGAGCATTTCGTTTGTGTGGGATGCTCTAACAGGTTCATTCCTAGATAATGCACTCAAAGGGCACTAAGCATAGAGTGTGAAAACTGAGTTTCCTTGAGAGCTGCTTGGAAGCCTGATGGTGTGTGAAGTTAGTGAGCCAAATGGAGTTGTTCTCCCACAAGAACCACTCGGCTGATCCTTCTTCAATATGCCCTTCACCAACATGCAGTGTTTCCTTGATTGAATTAGCTCTCACACCAATATTTGCGTCTAGAGCCTTTGCATTGAGGGCTATCTGAAAACGGCTGTGGCGCTGAAGTTGCCTGTGAATGTGGAGTTGGTGGCATGTGAAACCCGCATGTGGAGCATTCGTTTGTGTGGGATGCTCTACCAGGTTCATTTCAGTTCTAGCCATACAAAGGGCACTAAGCATAGAGTGTGAAGACTGAGTTTCCTTGAGAGCTGCTTGGAAGCCTGATGGTGTGTGAAGTTAGTGAGCCAAATGGAGTTGTTCTCCCACAAGAACCACTCGGCTGATCCTTCTTCAATATGCCCTTCACCAACATGCAGTGTTTCCTTGATTGAATTAGCTCTCACACCAATATTTGCGTCTAGAGCCTTTGCATTGAGGGCTATCTGAAAACGGCTGTGGCGCTGAAGTTTCCTGTGAATGTGGAGTTGGTGGCATGTGAAACCCGCATGTGGAGCATTCGTTTGTGTGGGATGCTGACCAAGCTTCATTTCAGTCCTAGGCACACAAAGGGCAGTAAGCATAGAGTGTGAAAACTGAGTTTCCTTGAGAGCTGCTTGGAAGCCTGATGTTGTGTGAAGTTAGTGAGCCAAATGGAGTTGTTCTCCCACAAGATCCACTCGGCTGATCCTTCTTCAATATGCCCTTCACCAACATGCAGTGTTTCCTTGATTGAATTAGCTCTCACACCAATATTTGCGTCTAGAGCCTTTGCATTGAGGGCTATCTGAAAACGACTGTGGCGCTGAAGTTGCCTGTGAATGTGGAGTTGGTGGCATGTGAAACCCGCATGTGGAGCATTCGTTTGTGTGGGATGCTCTACCAGGTTCATTCCTAGATAATGCACTCAAAGGGCACTAAGCATAGAGTGTGAAAACTGAGTTTCCTTGAGAGCTGCTTGGAAGCCTGATGGTGTGTGAAGTTAGTGAGCCAAATGGAGTTGTTCTCCCACAAGAACCACTCGGCTGATCCTTCTTCAATATGCCCTTCACCAACATGCAGTGTTTCCTTGATTGAATTAGCTCTCACACCAATATTTGCGTCTAGAGCCTTTGCATTGAGGGCTATCTGAAAACGGCTGTGGCGCTGAAGTTGCCTGTGAATGTGGAGTTGGTGGCATGTGAAACCCGCATGTGGAGCATTCGTTTGTGTGGGATGCTCTACCAGGTTCATTTCAGTCCTAGCCATACAAAGGGCACTAAGCATAGAGTGTGAAAACTGAGTTTCCTTGAGAGCTGCTTGGAAGCCTGATGGTGTGTGAAGTTAGTGAGCCAAAAGGAGTTGTTCTCCCACAAGAACCACTCTGCTGATCCTTCTTCAATATGCCCTTCACCAACATGCAGTGTTTCCTTGATTGAATTAGCTCTCACACCAATATTTGCGTCTAGAGCCTTTGCATTGAGGGCTATCTGAAAACGGCTGTGGCGCTGAAGTTGCCTGTGAATGTGGAGTTGGTGGCATGTGAAACCCGCATGTGGAGCATTCGTTTGTGTGGGATGCTCTACCAGGTTCATTCCTAGATAATGCACTCAAAGGGCACTAAGCATAGAGTGTGAAAACTGAGTTTCCTGAGAGCTGCTTGGAAGCCTGATGGTGTGTGAAGTTAGTGAGCCAAATGGAGTTGTTCTCCCACAAGATCCACTCGGCTGATCCTTCTTCAATATGCCCTTCACCAACATGCAGTGTTTCCTTGATTGAATTAGCTCTCACACCAATATTGGCTTCTAGAGCCTTTGCATTGAGGGCTATCTGAGAACGGCTGTGGCGCTGAGGTTGCCTGTGAATGTGGAGTTGGTGGCATGTGAAACCCGCATGTGGAGCATTCGTTTGTGTGGGATGCTGATCAAGCATCATTTCAGTCCTAGGCACACAAAGAGCACTATGCATATAGTGTGAAAACTGAGTTTCCTTGAGAACTGCTTGGAAGCCTGATGGTGTGTGAAGTTAGTGAGCCAAATGGAGTTGTTCTCCCACAAGAACCACTCGGCTGATCCTTCTTCAATATGCCCTTCACCAACATGCAGTGTTTCCTTGATTGAATTAGCTCTCACACCAATATTTGCGTCTAGAGCCTTTGCATTGAGGGCTATCTGAAAACGGCTGTGGCGCTGAAGTTGCCTGTGAATGTGGAGTTGGTGGCATGTGAAACCCGCATGTGGAGCATTCGTTTGTGTGGGATGCTCTACCAGGTTCATTCCTAGATAATGCACTCAAAGGGCACTAAGCATAGAGTGTGAAAACTGAGTTTCCTTGAGAGCTGCTTGGAAGCCTGATGGTGTGTGAAGTTAGTGAGCCAAATGGAGTTGTTCTCCCACAAGAACCACTCGGCTGATCCTTCTTCAATATGCCCTTCACCAACATGCAGTGTTTCCTTGATTGAATTAGCTCTCACACCAATATTTGCGTCTAGAGCCTTTGCATTGAGGGCTATCTGAAAACGGCTGTGGCGCTGAAGTTGCCTGTGAATGTGGAGTTGGTGGCATGTGAAACCCGCATGTGGAGCATTCGTTTGTGTGGGATGCTCTACCAGGTTCATTTCAGTCCTAGCCATACAAAGGGCACTAAGCATAGAGTGTGAAGACTGAGTTTCCTTGAGAGCTGCTTGGAAGCCTGATGGTGTGTGAAGTTAGTGAGCCAAATGGAGTTGTTCTCCCACAAGAACCACTCGGCTGATCCTTCTTCAATATGCCCTTCACCAACATGCAGTGTTTCCTTGATTGAATTAGCTCTCACACCAATATTTGCGTCTAGAGCCTTTGCATTGAGGGCTATCTGAAAACGGCTGTGGCGCTGAAGTTTCCTGTGAATGTCGGAGTTGGTGGCATGTGAAACCCGCATGTGGAGCATTCGTTTGTGTGGGATGCTGACCAAGCTTCATTTCAGTCCTAGGCACACAAAGGGCAGTAAGCATAGAGTGTGAAAACTGAGTTTCCTTGAGAGCTGCTTGGAAGCCTGATGTTGTGTGAAGTTAGTGAGCCAAATGGAGTTGTTCTCCCACAAGATCCACTCGGCTGATCCTTCTTCAATATGCCCTTCACCAACATGCAGTGTTTCCTTGATTGAATTAGCTCTCACACCAATATTTGCGTCTAGAGCCTTTGCATTGAGGGCTATCTGAAAACGACTGTGGCGCTGAAGTTGCCTGTGAATGTGGAGTTGGTGGCATGTGAAACCCGCATGTGGAGCATTCGTTTGTGTGGGATGCTCTACCAGGTTCATTCCTAGATAATGCACTCAAAGGGCACTAAGCATAGAGTGTGAAAACTGAGTTTCCTTGAGAGCTGCTTGGAAGCCTGATGGTGTGTGAAGTTAGTGAGCCAAATGGAGTTGTTCTCCCACAAGAACCACTCGGCTGATCCTTCTTCAATATGCCCTTCACCAACATGCAGTGTTTCCTTGATTGAATTAGCTCTCACACCAATATTTGCGTCTAGAGCCTTTGCATTGAGGGCTATCTGAAAACGGCTGTGGCGCTGAAGTTGCCTGTGAATGTGGAGTTGGTGGCATGTGAAACCCGCATGTGGAGCATTCGTTTGTGTGGGATGCTCTACCAGGTTCATTTCAGTCCTAGCCATACAAAGGGCACTAAGCATAGAGTGTGAAAACTGAGTTTCCTTGAGAGCTGCTTGGAAGCCTGATGGTGTGTGAAGTTAGTGAGCCAAAAGGAGTTGTTCTCCCACAAGAACCACTCTGCTGATCCTTCTTCAATATGCCCTTCACCAACATGCAGTGTTTCCTTGATTGAATTAGCTCTCACACCAATATTTGCGTCTAGAGCCTTTGCATTGAGGGCTATCTGAAAACGGCTGTGGCGCTGAAGTTGCCTGTGAATGTGGAGTTGGTGGCATGTGAAACCCGCATGTGGAGCATTCGTTTGTGTGGGATGCTCTACCAGGTTCATTCCTAGATAATGCACTCAAAGGGCACTAAGCATAGAGTGTGAAAACTGAGTTTCCTGAGAGCTGCTTGGAAGCCTGATGGTGTGTGAAGTTAGTGAGCCAAATGGAGTTGTTCTCCCACAAGAACCACTCGGCTGATCCTTCTTCAATATGCCCTTCACCAACATGCAGTGTTTCCTTGATTGAATTAGCTCTCACACCAATATTTGCGTCTAGAGCCTTTGCATTGAGGGCTATCTGAAAACGGCTGTGGCGCTGAAGTTGCCTGTGAATGTGGAGTTGGTGGCATGTGAAACCCGCATGTGGAGCATTCGTTTGTGTGGGATGCTGACCAAGCTTCATTTCAGTCCTAGGCACTCAAAGGGCACTAAGCATAGAGTGTGAAAACTGAGTTTCCTTGAGAGCTGCTTGGAAGCCTGATGGTGTGTGACGTTAGTGAGCCAAATGGAGTTGTTCTCCCACAAGAACCACTCGTCTGATCCTTCTTCAATATGCCCTTCACCAACATGCAGTGTTTCCTTGATTGAATTAGCTCTCACACCAATATTTGCGTCTAGAGCCTTTGCATTGAGGGCTATCTGAAAACGGCTGTGGCGCTGAAGTTGCCTGTGAATGTGGAGTTGGTGGCATGTGAAACCCGCATGTGGAGCATTCGTTTGTGTGGGATGCTGACCAAGCTTCATTTCAGTCCTAGGCACTCAAACGGCACTAAGCATAGAGTGTGAAAACTGAGTTTCCTTGAGAGCTGCTTGGAAGCCTGATGGTGTGTGAAGTTAGTGAGCCAAATGGAGTTGTTCTCCCACAAGAACCACTCGGCTGATCCTTCTTCAATATGCCCTTCACCAACATGCAGTGTTTCCTTGATTGAATTAGCTCTCACACCAATATTTGCGTCTGAAGCCTTTGCATTGAGGGCTATCTGAAAACGGCTGTGGCGCTGAAGTTGCCTGTGAATGTGGAGTTGGTGGCATGTGAAACCCGCATGTGGAGCATTCGTTTATGTGGGATGCTCTCCAAGCTTCATTTCAGTGCTGGGCACTCAAAGTGCACTAAGCATAGAGTGTGAAAACTGAGTTTCCTTGAGAGCTGCTTGGAAGCCTGATGGTGTGTGACGTTAGTGAGCCAAATGGAGTTGTTCTCCCACAAGAACCACTCGGCTGATCCTTCTTCAATATGCCCTTCACCAACATGCAGTGTTTCCTTGATTGAATTAGCTCTCACACCAATATTTGCGTCTAGAGCCTTTGCATTGAGGGCAATCTGAAAACGGCTGTGGCGCTGAAGTTGCCTGTGAATGTGGAATTGGTGGCATGTGAAACACGCAGTGGAGCATTCGTTTGTGTGGGATGCTGACCAAGCTTCATTTCAGTCCTAGGCACTCAAACGGCACTAAGCATAGAGTGTGAAAACTGAGTTTCCTTGACAGCTGCTTGGAAGCCTGATGGTGTGTGACGTTAGTGAGCCAAATGGAGTTGTTCTCCCACAAGAACCACTCGGCTGATCCTTCTTCAATATGCCCTTCACCAACATGCAGTGTTTCCTTGATTGAATTAGCTCTCACACCAATATTTGCGTCTACAGCCTTTGCATTGAGGGCTATCTGAAAACGGCTGTGGCGCTGAAGTTGCCTGTGAATGTGGAGTTGGTGGCATGTGAAACCCGCATGTGGAGCATTCGTTTGTGTGGGATGCGAATGTGGAGTTGGTGGCATGTGAAGCCCGCATGTGGAGCATTCGTTTGTGTGGGATGCTCTACCAGGTTTATTTCAGTCCTAGCCATACAAAGGGCACTAAGCATAGAGTGTGAAAACTGAGTTTCCTTGATAGCTGCTTGGAAGCCTGATGGTGTGTGAAGTTAGTGAGCCAAATGGAGTTGTTCTCCCACAAGAACCACTCGGCTGATCCTTCTTCAATATGCCCTTCACCAACATGCAGTGTTTCCTTGATTGAATTAGCTCTCACACCAATATTTGCGTCTGGAGCCTTTGCATTGAGGGCTATCTGAAAACGGCTGTGGCGCTGAAGTTGCCTGTGAATGTGGAGTTGGTGGCATGTGAAACCCGCATGTGGAGCATTCGTTTGTGTGGGATGCTCTACCAGGTTCTTTCCTAGATAATGCACTCAAATGGCACTAAGCATAGAATGTGAAAACTGAGTTTCCTTGAGAGCTGCTTGGAAGCCTGATGGTGTGTGAAGTTAGTGAGCCAAATGGAGTTGTTCTCCCACAAGAACCACTCCGCTGATCCTTCTTCAATATGCCCTTCACCAACATGCAGTGTTTCCTTGATTGAATTAGCTCTCACACCAATATTTGCGTCTAGAGCCTTTGCATTGAGGGCTATCTGAAAACGGCTGTGGCGCTGAAGTTGACTGTGAATGTGGAGTTGGTGGCATGTGAAACCCGCATGTGGAGCATTCGTTTGTGTGGGATGCTGACCAAACTTCATTTCAGTCCTAGGCACTCAAAGGGCACTAAGCATAGAGTGTGAAAACTGAGTTTCCTTGAGAGCTGCTTGGAAGCCTGATGGTGTGTGAAGTTAGTGAGCCAAATGGAGTTGTTCTCCCACAAGAACCACTCGGCTGATCCTTCTTCAATATGCCCTTCACCAACATGAAGTGTTTCCTTGATTGAATTAGCTCTCACACCAATATTTGCGTCTAGAGCCTTTGCATTGAGGGCTATTTGAAAACGGCTGTTGACGCTGAAGTTGCCTGTGAATGTGGAGTTGGTGGCATGTGAAACCCGCATGTGGAGCATTCGTTTGTGTGGGATGCTCTACCAGGTTCATTCCTAGATAATGCATTCAAAGGGCACTAAACATAGAGTGTGAAAACTGAGTTTCCTTGAGAGCTGCTTGGAAGCCTGATGGTGTGTGAAGTTAGTGAGCCAAATGGAGTTGTTCTCCCACAAGAACCACTCGGCTGATCCTTCTTCAATATGCCCTTCACCAACATGCAGTGTTTCCTTGATTGAATTAGCTCTCACACCAATATTTGCGTCTAGAGCCTTTGCATTGAGGGCTATCTGAAAAGGGCTGTGGCGCTGAAGTTGCCTGTGAATGTGGAGTTGGTGGCATGTGAAACCCGCATGTGGAGCATTCCTTTGTGTGCGATGCTCTACCAGGTTCATTTCAGTCCTAGCCATACAAAGGGCACTAAGCATAGAGTGTGAAAACTGAGTTTCCTTGAGAGCTGCTTGGAAGCCTGATGGTGTGTGAAGTTAGTGAGCCAAATGGAGTTGTTCTCCCACAAGAACCACTCGGCTGATCCTTCTTCAATATGCCCTTCACCAACATGCAGTGTTTCCTTGATTGAATTAGCTCTCACACCAATATTTGCGTCTAGAGCCTTTGCATTGAGGGCTATCTGAAAACGGCTGTGGCGCTGAAGTTGCCTGTGAATGTGGAGTTGGTGGCATGTGAAACCCGCATGTGGAGCATTCGTTTGTGTGGGATGCTCTACCAGGTTCATTCCTAGATAATGCACTCAAAGTGCACTAAGCATAGAGTGTGAAAACTGAGTTTCCTTGAGAGCTGCTTGGAAGCCTGATGGTGTGTGAAGTCAGTGAGCCAAATGGAGTTGTTCTCCCACAAGAACCACTCGGCTGATCCTTCTTCAATATGCCCTTCACCAACATGCAGTGTTTCCTTGATTGAATTAGCTCTCACACCAATATTTGCGTCTAGAGCCTTTGCATTGAGGGCTATCTGAAAACGGCTGTGGCGCTGAAGTTGCCTGTGAATGTGGAGTTGGTGGCATGTGAAGCCCGCATGTGGAGCATTCGTTTGTGTGGGATGCTCTACCAGGTTCATTTCAGTCCTAGCCATACAGAGGGCACTAAGCATAGAGTGTGAAAACTGAGTTTCCTTGAGAGCTGCTTGGAAGCCTGATGGTGTGTGAAGTTAGTGAGCCAAATGGAGTTGTTCTCCCACAAGAACCACTCGGCTGATCCTTCTTCAATATGCCCTTCACCAAAATGCAGTGTTTCCTTGATTGAATTAGCTCTCACACCAATATTTGCGTCTAGAGCCTTTGCATTGAGGGCTATCTGAAAACGGCTGTGGCGCTGAAGTTGCCTGTGAATGTGGAGTTGGTGGCATGTGAAACCCGCATGTGGAGCATTCGTTTGTGTGGGATGCTGACCAAGCTTCATTTCAGTCCTAGGCACACAAAGAGCACTAAGCATAGAGTGTGAAAACTGAGTTTCCTTGAGAGCTGCTTGGAAGCCTGATGGTGTGTGAAGTTAGTGAGCCAAATGGAGTTGTTCTCCCACAAGATCCACTCGGCTGATCCTTCTTCAATATGCCCTTCACCTACATGCAGTGTTTCCTTGATTGAATTAGCTCTCACACCAATATTTGCGTCTAGAGCCTTTGCATTGAGGGCTATCTGAAAACGACTGTGGCGCTGAAGTTGCCTGTGAATGTGGAGTTGGTGGCATGTGAAACCCGCATGTGGAGCATTCGTTTGTGGGGGATGCTCTACCAAGTTCATTTCAGTGCTGGGCACACAAAGAGCACTAAGCATAGAGTGTGAAAACTGAGTTTCCTTGAGAGCTGCTTGGAAGCCTGATGTTGTGTGAAGTTAGTGAGCCAAATGGAGTTGTTCTCCCACAAGAACCACTCGGCTGATCCTTCTTCAATATGCCCTTCACCAACATGCAGTGTTTCCTTGATTGAATTAGCTCTCACACCAATATTTGCGTCTAGAGCCTTTGCATTGAGGGCTATCTGAAAACGGCTGTGGCGCTGAAGTTGCCTGTGAATGTGGAGTTGGTGGCATGTGAAACCCGCATGTGGAGCATTCGTTTGTGTGGGATGCTCTACCAGGTTCATTCCTAGATAATGCACTCAAAGGGCACTAAGCATAGAGTGTGAAAACTGAGTTTCCTTGAGAGCTGCTTGGAAGCCTGATGGTGTGTGACGTTAGTGAGCCAAATGGAGTTGTTCTCCCACAAGAACCACTCGGCTGATCCTTCTTCAATATGCCCTTCACCAACATGCAGTGTTTCCTTGATTGAATTAGCTCTCACACCAATATTTGCGTCTAGAGCCTTTGCATTGAGGGCTATCTGAAAACGGCTGTGGCGCTGAAGTTGCCTGTGAATGTGGAGTTGGTGGCATGTGAAACCCGCATGTGGAGCATTCGTTTGTGTGGGATGCTGACCAAGCTTCATTTCAGTCCTAGGCACACAAAGAGCACTAAGCATAGAGTGTGAAAACTGAGTTTCCTTGAGAGCTGCTTGGAAGCCTGATGGTGTGTGAGGTTCGTGAGCCAAATGGAGTTGTTCTCCCACAAGAACCACTCGGCTGATCCTTCTTCAATATGCCCTTCACCAACATGCAGTGTTTCCTTGATTGAATTAGCTCTCACACCAATATTTGCGTCTAGAGCCTTTGCATTGAGGGCTATCTGAAAACGGCTGTGGCGCTGAAGTTGCCTGTGAATGTGGAGTTGGTGGCATGTGAAACCCGCATGTGGAGCATTCGTTTGTGTGGGATGCTGACCAAGCTTCATTTCAGTCCTAGGCACTCAAAGGGCACTAAGCATAGAGTGTGAAAACTGAGTTTCCTTGAGAGCTGCTTGGAAGCCTGATGGTGTGTGAAGTTAGTGAGCCAAATGGAGTTGTTCTCCCACAAGAACCACTCGGCTGATCCTTCTTCAATATGCCCTTCACCAACATGCAGTGTTTCCTTGATTGAATTAGCTCTCACACCAATATTTGCGTCTAGAGCCTTTGCATTGAGGGCTATCTGAAAACGGCTGTGGTGCTGAAGTTGCCTGTGAATGTGGAGTTGGTGGCATGTGAAACCCGCATGTGGAGCATTCGCTTGTGTGGGATGCTCTACCAGGTTCATTTCAGTCCTAGCCATACAAAGGGCACTAAGCATAGAGTGTGAAAACTGAGTTTCCTTGAGAGCTGCTTGGAAGCCTGATGGTGTGTGAAGTTAGTGAGCCAAAAGGAGTTGTTCTCCCACAAGAACCACTCTGCTGATCCTTCTTCAATATGCCCTTCACCAACATGCAGTGTTTCTTTGATTGAATTAGCTCTCACACCAATATTTGCGTCTAGAGCCTTTGCATTGAGGGCTATCTGAAAACGGCTGTGGCGCTGAAGTTGCCTGTGAATGTGGAGTTGGTGGCATGTGAAACCCGCATGTGGAGCATTCGTTTGTGGGGGATGCTCTACCAAGTTCATTTCAGTGCTGGGCACACAAAGAGCACTAAGCATAGAGTGTGAAAACTGAGTTTCCTTGAGAGCTGCTTGGAAGCCTGATGGTGTGTGAAGTCAGTGAGCCAAATGGAGTTGTTCTCCCACAAGAACCACTCGGCTGATCCTTCTTCAATATGCCCTTCACCAACATGCAGTGTTTCCTTGATTGAATTAGCTCTCACACCAATATTTGCGTCTAGAGCCTTTGCATTGAGGGCTATCTGAAAACGGCTGTGGCGCTGAAGTTGCCTGTGAATGTGGAGTTGGTGGCATGTGAAACCCGCATGTGGAGCATTCGTTTGTGTGGGATGCTCTACCAGGTTCATTCCTAGATAATGCACTCAAAGGGCACTAAGCATAGAGTGTGAAAACTGAGTTTCCTTGAGAGCTGCTTGGAAGCCTGATGGTGTGTGACGTTAGTGAGCCAAATGGAGTTGTTCTCCCACAAGAACCACTCGGCTGATCCTTCTTCAATATGCCCTTCACCAACATGCAGTGTTTCCTTGATTGAATTAGCTCTCACACCAATATTTGCGTCTAGAGCCTTTGCATTGAGGGCTATCTGAAAACGGCTGTGGCGTTGAAGTTGCCTGTGAATGTGGAGTTGGTGGCATGTGAAACCCGCATGTGGAGCATTCGTTTGTGTGGGATGCTGACCAAGCTTCATTTCAGTCCTAGGCACACAAAGAGCACTAAGCATAGAGTGTGAAAACTGAGTTTCCTTGAGAGCTGCTTGGAAGCCTGATGGTGTGTGAGGTTAGTGAGCCAAATGGAGTTGTTCTCCCACAAGAACCACTCGGCTGATCCTTCTTCAATATGCCCTTCACCAACATGCAGTGTTTCCTTGATTGAATTAGCTCTCACACCAATATTTGCGTCTAGAGCCTTTGCATTGAGGGCTATCTGAAAACGGCTGTGGCGCTGAAGTTGCCTGTGAATGTGGAGTTGGTGGCATGTGAAACCCGCATGTGGAGCATTCGTTTGTGTGGGATGCTGACCAAGCTTCATTTCAGTCCTAGGCACTCAAAGGGCACTAAGCATAGAGTGTGAAAACTGAGTTTCCTTGAGAGCTGCTTGGAAGCCTGATGGTGTGTGAAGTTAGTGAGCCAAATGGAGTTGTTCTCCCACAAGAACCACTCGGCTGATCCTTCTTCAATATGCCCTTCACCAACATGCAGTGTTTCCTTGATTGAATTAGCTCTCACACCAATATTTGCGTCTAGAGCCTTTGCATTGAGGGCTATCTGAAAACGGCTGTGGCGCTGAAGTTGCCTGTGAATGTGGAGTTGGTGGCATGTGAAACCCGCATGTGGAGCATTCGTTTATGTGGGATGCTCTCCAAGCTTCATTTCAGTCCTAAGCACTCAAAGGGCACTAAGCATAGAGTGTGAAAACTGAGTTTCCTTGAGAGCTGCTTGGAAGCCTGATGGTGTGTGACGTTAGTGAGCCAAATGGAGTTGTTCTCCCACAAGAACCACTCGGTTGATCCTTCTTCAATATGCCCTTCACCAACATGCAGTGTTTCCTTGATTGAATTAGCTCTCACACCAATATTTGCGTCTAGAGCCTTTGCATTGAGGGCTATCTGAAAACGGCTGTGGCGCTGAAGTTGCCTGTGAATGTGGAGTTGGTGGCATGTGAAACCCGCATGTGGAGCATTCGTTTCTGTGGGATGCTCTCCAAGCTTCATTTCAGTCCTAGGCACACAAAGAGCACTAAGCATAGAGTGTGAAAACTGAGTTTCCTTGAGAGCTGCTTGGAAGCCTGATGGTGTGTGAGGTTAGTGAGCCAAATGGAGTTGTTCTCCCACAAGAACCACTCGGCTGATCCTTCTTCAATATGCCCTTCACCAACATGCAGTGTTTCCTTGATTGAATTAGCTCTCACACCAATATTTGCGTCTAGAGCCTTTGCATTGAGGGCTATCTGAAAACGGCTGTGGCGCTGAAGTTGCCTGTGAATGTGGAGTTGGTGGCATGTGAAACCCGCATGTGGAGCATTCGTTTGTGTGGGATACGAATGTGGAGTTGGTGGCATGTGAATCCCGCATGTGGAGCATTCGTTTGTGTGGGATGCTCTACCAGGTTCATTCCTAGATAATGCACTCAAAGGGCACTAAGCATAGAGTGTGAAAACTGAGTTTCCTTGAGAGCTGCTTGGAAGCCTGATGGTGTGTGAAGTTAGTGAGCCAAACGGAATTGTTCTCCCACAAGAACCACTCGGCTGATCCTTCTTCAATATGCCCTTCACCAACATGCAGTGTTTCCTTGATTGAATTAGCTCTCACACCAATATTTGCGTCTAGAGCCTTTGCATTGAGGGCTATCTGAAAACGGCTGTGGCGCTGAAGTTGCCTGTGAATGTGGAGTTGGTGGCATGTGAAACCCGCATGTGGAGCATTCGTTTGTGTGGGATGCTCTACCAGGTTCATTTCAGTCCAAGCCATACAAAGGGCACTAAGCATAGAGTGTGAAAACTGAGTTTCCTTGAGAGCTGCTTGGAAGCCTGATGGTGTGTGAAGTTAGTGAGCCAAATGGAGTTGTTCTCCCACAAGAACCACTCGGCTGATCCTTCTTCAATATGCCCTTCACCAACATGCAGTGTTTCCTTGATTGAATTAGCTCTCACACCAATATTTGCGTCTACAGCCTTTGCATTGAGGGCTATCTGAAAACGGCTGTGGCGCTGAAGTTGCCTGTGAATGTGGAGTTGGTGGCATGTGAAACCCGCATGTGGAGCATTCGTTTGTGTGGGATGCGAATGTGGAGTTGGTGGCATGTGAAGCCCGCATGTGGAGCATTCGTTTGTGTGGGATGCTCTACCAGGTTCATTCCTAGATAATGCACTCAAAGGGCACTAAGCATAGAGTGTGAAAACTGAGTTTCCTTGAGAGCTGCTTGGAAGCCTGATGGTGTGTGAAGCTAGTGAGCCAAATGGAGTTGTTCTCCCACAAGAACCACTCGGCTGATCCTTCTTCAATATGCCCTTCACCAACATGCAGTGTTTCCTTGATTGAATTAGCTCTCACACCAATATTTGCGTCTAGAGCCTTTGCATTGAGGGCTATCTGAAAATGGCTGTGGCGCTGAAGTTGCCTGTGAATGTGGAGTTGGTGGCATGTGAAACCCGCATGTGGAGCATTCGTTTGTGTGGGATGCTCTACCAGGTTCATTTCAGTCCTAGCCATACAAAGGGCACTAAACATAGAGTGTGAAAACTGAGTTTCCTTGAGAGCTGCTTGGAAGCCTGATGGTGTGTGAAGTTAGTGAGCCAAATGGAGTTGTTCTCCCACAAGAACCACTCGGCTGATCCTTCTTCAATATGCCCTTCACCAACATGCAGTGTTTCCTTGATTGAATTAGCTCTCACACCAATATTTGCGTCTAGAGCCTTTGCATTGAGGGCTATCTGAAAACGGCTGTGGCGCTGAAGTTGCCTGTGAATGTGGAGTTGGTGGCATGTGAAACACGCATGTGGAGCATTCGTTTGTGTGGGATGCTGACCAAGCTTCATTTCAGTCCTAGGCACACAACGAGCACTAATCATAGAGTGTGAAAAGTGAGTTTCCTTGAGAGCTGCTTGGAAGCCTGATGGTGTGTGAAGTTAGCGAGCCAAATGGAGTTGTTCTCCCACAAGAACCACTCGGTTGATTCTTCTTCAATATGCCCTTCACCAACATGCAGTGTTTCCTTGATTGAATTAGCTCTCACACCAATATTTGCGTCTAGAGCCTTTGCTTTGAGGGCTATCTGAAAATGGCTGTGGCGCTGAAGTTGCCTGTGAATGTGGAGTTGGTGGCATGTGAAACCCGCATGTGGAGCATTCGTTTGTGTGGGATGCTCTACCAGGTTCATTCCTAGATAATGCACTCAAAGGGCACTAAGCATAGAGTGTGAAAACTGAGTTTCCTTGAGAGCTGCTTGGAAGCCTGATGGTGTGTGAAGTTAGTGAGCCAAATGGAGTTGTTCTCCCACAAGAACCACTCGGCTGATCCTTCTTCAATATGCCCTTCACCAACATGAAGTGTTTCCTTGATTGAATTAGCTCTCACACCAATATTTGCGTCTAGAGCCTTTGCATTGAGAGCTATCTGAAAACGGCTGTGGCGCTGAAGTTGCCTGTGAATGTGGAGTTGGTGGCATGTGAAACCCGCATGTGGAGCATTCGTTTATGTGGGATGCTCTCCAAGTTTCATTACAATCCTAGGCACAAAAAGGGCACTAAGCATAGAGTGTGAAAACTGAGTTTCCTTGAGAGCTGCTTGGAAGCCTGATGGTGTGTGAAGTTAGTGAGCCAAATGGAGTTGTTCTCCCACAAGAACCACTCGGCTGATCCTTCTTCAATATGCCCTTCACCAACATGCAGTGTTTCCTTGATTGAATTAGCTCTCACACCAATATTTGCGTCTAGAGCCTTTGCATTGAGGGCTATCTGAAAACGGCTGTCTCGCTGAAGTTGCCTGTGAATGTGGAGTTGGTGGCATGTGAAACCCGCATGTGGAGCATTCGTTTGTGTGGGATACGAATGTGGAGTTGGTGGCATGTGAATCCCGCATGTGGAGCATTCGTTTGTGTGGGATGCTCTACCAGGTTCATTCCTAGATAATGCACTCAAAGGGCACTAAGCATAGAGTGTGAAAACTGAGTTTCCTTGAGAGCTGCTTGGAAGCCTGATGGTGTGTGAAGTTAGTGAGCCAAACGGAATTGTTCTCCCACAAGAACCACTCGGCTGATCCTTCTTCAATATGCCCTTCACCAACATGCAGTGTTTCCTTGATTGAATTAGCTCTCACACCAATATTTGCGTCTAGAGCCTTTGCATTGAGGGCTATCTGAAAACGGCTGTGGCGCTGAAGTTGCCTGTGAATGTGGAGTTGGTGGCATGTGAAACCCGCATGTGGAGCATTCGTTTGTGTGGGATGCTCTACCAGGTTCATTTCAGTCCAAGCCATACAAAGGGCACTAAGCATAGAGTGTGAAAACTGAGTTTCCTTGAGAGCTGCTTGGAAGCCTGATGGTGTGTGAAGTTAGTGAGCCAAATGGAGTTGTTCTCCCACAAGAACCACTCGGCTGATCCTTCTTCAATATGCCCTTCACCAACATGCAGTGTTTCCTTGATTGAATTAGCTCTCACACCAATATTTGCGTCTACAGCCTTTGCATTGAGGGCTATCTGAAAACGGCTGTGGCGCTGAAGTTGCCTGTGAATGTGGAGTTGGTGGCATGTGAAACCCGCATGTGGAGCATTCGTTTGTGTGGGATGCGAATGTGGAGTTGGTGGCATGTGAAGCCCGCATGTGGAACATTCGTTTGTGTGGGATGCTCTACCAGGTTCATTCCTAGATAATGCACTCAAAGGGCACTAAGCATAGAGTGTGAAAACTGAGTTTCCTTGAGAGCTGCTTGGAAGCCTGATGGTGTGTGAAGCTAGTGAGCCAAATGGAGTTGTTCTCCCACAAGAACCACTCGGCTGATCCTTCTTCAATATGCCCTTCACCAACATGCAGTGTTTCCTTGATTGAATTAGCTCTCACACCAATATTTGCGTCTAGAGCCTTTGCATTGAGGGCTATCTGAAAATGGCTGTGGCGCTGAAGTTGCCTGTGAATGTGGAGTTGGTGGCATGTGAAACCTGCATGTGGAGCATTCGTTTGTGTGGGATGCTCTACCAGGTTCATTTCAGTCCTAGCCATACAAAGGGCACTAAACATAGAGTGTGAAAACTGAGTTTCCTTGAGAGCTGCTTGGAAGCCTGATGGTGTGTGAAGTTAGTGAGCCAAATGGAGTTGTTCTCCCACAAGAACCACTCGGCTGATCCTTCTTCAATATGCCCTTCACCAACATGCAGTGTTTCCTTGATTGAATTAGCTCTCACACCAATATTTGCGTCTAGAGCCTTTGCATTGAGGGCTATCTGAAAACGGCTGTGGCGCTGAAGTTGCCTGTGAATGTGGAGTTGGTGGCATGTGAAACACGCATGTGGAGCATTCGTTTGTGTGGGATGCTGACCAAGCTTCATTTCAGTCCTAGGCACACAACGAGCACTAATCATAGAGTGTGAAAAGTGAGTTTCCTTGAGAGCTGCTTGGAAGCCTGATGGTGTGTGAAGTTAGCGAGCCAAATGGAGTTGTTCTCCCACAAGAACCACTCGGTTGATTCTTCTTCAATATGCCCTTCACCAACATGCAGTGTTTCCTTGATTGAATTAGCTCTCACACCAATATTTGCGTCTAGAGCCTTTGCTTTGAGGGCTATCTGAAAATGGCTGTGGCGCTGAAGTTGCCTGTGAATGTGGAGTTGGTGGCATGTGAAACCCGCATGTGGAGCATTCGTTTGTGTGGGATGCTCTACCAGGTTCATTCCTAGATAATGCACTCAAAGGGCACTAAGCATAGAGTGTGAAAACTGAGTTTCCTTGAGAGCTGCTTGGAAGCCTGATGGTGTGTGAAGTTAGTGAGCCAAATGGAGTTGTTCTCCCACAAGAACCACTCGGCTGATCCTTCTTCAATATGCCCTTCACCAACATGAAGTGTTTCCTTGATTGAATTAGCTCTCACACCAATATTTGCGTCTAGAGCCTTTGCATTGAGAGCTATCTGAAAACGGCTGTGGCGCTGAAGTTGACTGTGAATGTGGAGTTGGTGGCATGTGAAACCCGCATGTGGAGCATTCGTTTGTGTGGGATGCTCTACCAGGTTCATTTTAGTCCTAGGCACTCAAAGGGCACTAAGCATAGAGTGTGAAAACTGAGTTTCCTTGAGAGCTGCTTGGAAGCCTGATGGTGTGTGAAGTTAGTGAGCCAAATGGAGTTGTTCTCCCACAAGAACCACTTGGCTGATCCTTCTTCAATATGCCCTTCACCAACATGAAGTGTTTCCTTGATTGAATTAGCTCTCACACCAATATTTGCGTCTAGAGCCTTTGCATTGAGGGCTATCTGAAAACGGCTGTGACGCTGAAGTTGCCTGTGAATGTGGAGTTGGTGGCATGTGAAACCCGCATGTGGAGCATTCGTTTGTGTGGGATGCTCTACCAGGTTCATTCCTAGATAATGCATTCAAAGGGCACTAAGCATAGAGTGTGAAAACTGAGTTTCCTTGAGAGCTGCTTGGAAGCCTGATGGTGTGTGAAGTTAGTGAGCCAAATGGAGTTGTTCTCCCACAAGAACCACTCGGCTGATCCTTCTTCAATATGCCCTTCACCAACATGCAGTGTTTCCTTGATTGAATTAGCTCTCACACCAATATTTGCGTCTAGAGCCTTTGCATTGAGGGCTATCTGAAAACGGCTGTGGCGCTGAAGTTGCCTGTGAATGTGGAGTTGGTGGCATGTGAAACCCGCATGTGGAGCATTCGTTTGTGTGGGATGCTGACCAAGCATCATTTCAGTCCTAGGCACACAAAGAGCACTATGTATATAGTGTGAAAACTGAGTTTCCTTGAGAGCTGCTTGGAAGCCTGATGGTGTGTGAAGTTAGTGAGCCAAATGGAGTTGTTCTCCCACAAGAACCACTCGGCTGATCCTTCTTCAATATGCCCTTCACCAACATGCAGTGTTTCCTTGATTGAATTAGCTCTCACACCAATATTTGCGTCTAGAGCCTTTGCATTGAGGGCTATCTGAAAACGGCTGTGGCGCTGAAGTTGCCTGTGAATGTGGAGTTGGTGGCATGTGAAACCCGCATGTGGAGCATTCGTTTGTGTGGGATGCTCTACCAGGTTCATTCCTAGATAATGCACTCAAAGGGCACTAAGCATAGAGTGTGAAAACTGAGTTTCCTTGAGAGCTGCTTGGAAGCCTGATGGTGTGTGAGGTTAGTGAGCCAAATGGAGTTGTTCTCCCACAAGAACCACTCGGCTGATCCTTCTTCAATATGCCCTTCACCAACATGCAGTGTTTCCTTGATTGAATTAGCTCTCACACCAATATTTGCGTCTAGAGCCTTTGCATTGAGGGCTATCTGAAAACGGCTGTGGCGCTGAAGTTGCCTGTGAATGTGGAGTTGGTGGCATGTGAAACACGAATGTGGAGCATTCGTTTGTATGGGATGCTCTACCAGGTTCATTCATACATAATGCATTCAAAGGGCAGTAAGTATAGAGTGTGAAAACTGAGTCTCCTTGAGAGCTGCTTGGAAGCCTGATGGCGTGTGACGTTAGTGATCCAAATGGAGTTGTTCTCCCACAAGAACCACTCGGCTGATCCTTCTTCAATATGCCCTTCACCAACATGCAGTGTTTCCTTGATTGAATTAGCTCTCACACCAATATTTGCGTCTAGAGCCTTTGCATTGAGGGCTATCTGAAAACGGCTGTGGTGCTGAAGTTGCCTGTGAATGTGGAGTTGGTGGCATGTGAAACCCGCATGTGGAGCATTCGTTTGTGTGGGATGCTCTACCAGGTTCATTTCAGTCCTAGCCATACAAAGGGCACTAAGCATAGAATGTGAAAACTGAGTTTCCTTGAGAGCTGCTTGGAAGCCTGATGGTGTGTGAAGTTAGTGAGCCAAATGGAGTTGTTCTCCCATAAGAACCACTCTGCTGATCCTTCTTCAATATGCCCTTCACCAACATGCAGTGTTTCCTTGATTGAATTAGCTCTCACACCAATATTTGCGTCTAGAGCCTTTGCATTGAGGGCTATCTGAAAACGGCTGTGGCGCTGAAGTTGCCTGTGAATGTGGAGTTGGTGGCATGTGAAACCCGCATGTGGAGCATTCGTTTGTGTGGGATGCTGACCAAGCTTCATTTCAGTCCTAGGCACACAAAGAGCACTAAGCATAGAGTGTGAAAACTGAGTTTCCTTGAGAGCTGCTTGGAAGCCTGATGGTGTGTGAAGTTAGTGAGCCAAATGGAGTTGTTCTCCCACAAGATCCACTCGGCTGATCCTTCTTCAATATGCCCTTCACCTACATGCAGTGTTTCCTTGATTGAATTAGCTCTCACACCAATATTTGCGTCTAGAGCCTTTGCATTGAGGGCTATCTGAAAACGACTGTGGCGCTGAATTTGCCTGTGAATGTGGAGTTGGTGGCATGTGAAACCCGCATGTGGAGCATTCGTTTGTGTGGGATGCTCTACCAGGTTCATTCCTAGATAATGCACTCAAAGGGCACTAAGCATAGAGTGTGAAAACTGAGTTTCCTTGAGAGCTGCTTGGAAGCCTGATGGTGTGTGAAGTTAGTGAGCCAAATGGAGTTGTTCTCCCACAAGAACCACTCGGCTGATCCTTCTTCAATATGCCCTTCACCAACATCCAGTGTTTCCTTGATTGAATTAGCTCTCACACCAATATTTGCGTCTAGAGCCTTTGCATTGAGGGCTATCTGAAAACGGCTGTGGCGCTGAAGTTGCCTGTGAATGTGGAGTTGGTGGCATGTGAAACCCGCATGTGGAGCATTCGTTTGTGTGGGATGCTGACCAAGCTTCATTTCAGTCCCGGGCACTCAAAGGGCACTAAGCATAGAGTGTGAAAACTGAGTTTCCTTGAGAGCTGCTTGGAAGCCTGATGGTGTGTGACGTTAGTGAGCCAAATGGAGTTGTTCTCCCACAAGAACCACTCGGCTGATCCTTCTTCAATATGCCCTTCACCAACATGCAGTGTTTCCTTGATTGAATTAGCTCTCACACCAATATTTGCGTCTAGAGCCTTTGCATTGAGGGCAATCTGAAAACGGCTGTGGCGCTGAAGTTGCCTGTGAATGTGGAGTTGGTGGCATGTGAAACACGCATGTGGAGCATTCGGTTGTGTGGGATGCTGACCAAGCTTCATTTCAGTCCTAGGCACTCAAAGGGCACTAAGCATAGAGTGTGAAAACTGAGTTTCCTTGAGAGCTGCTTGGAAGTCTGATGGTGTGTGAAGTTAGTGAGCCAAATGGAGTTGTTCTCCCACAAGAACCACTCGGCTGATCCTTCTTCAATATGCCCTTCACCAACATGCAGTGTTTCCTTGATTGAATTAGCTCTCACACCAATATTTGCGTCTACAGCCTTTGCATTGAGGGCTATCTGAAAACGGCTGTGGCGCTGAAGTTGCCTGTGAATGTGGAGTTGGTGGCATGTGAAACCCGCATGTGGAGCATTCGTTTGTGTGGGATGCTCTACCAGGTTCATTTCAGTCCTAGCCATACAAAGGGCACTAAGCATAGAGTGTGAAAACTGAGTTTCCTTGAGAGCTGCTTGGAAGCCTGATGGTGTGTGACGTTAGTGAGCCAAATGGAGTTGTTCTCCCACAAGAACCACTCGGCTGATCCTTCTTCAATATGCCCTTCACCAACATGCAGTGTTTCCTTGATTGAATTAGCTCTCACACCAATATTTGCGTCTAGAGCCTTTGCATTGAGGGCTATCTGAAAACGGCTGTGGCGCTGAAGTTGCCTGTGAATGTGGAGTTGGTGGCATGTGAAACCCGCATGTGGAGCATTCGTTTGTGTGGGATGCTCTACCAGGTTCATTTCAGTCCTAGCCATACAAAGGGCACTAAGCATAGAGTGTGAAGACTGAGTTTCCTTGAGAGCTGCTTGGAAGCCTGATGGTGTGTGAAGTTAGTGAGCCAAATGGAGTTGTTCTCCCACAAGAACCACTCGGCTGATCCTTCTTCAATATGCCCTTCACCAACATGCAGTGTTTCCTTGATTGAATTAGCTCTCACACCAATATTTGCGTCTAGAGCCTTTGCATTGAGGGCTATCTGAAAACGGCTGTGACGCTGAAGTTGCCTGTGAATGTGGAGTTGGTGGCATGTGAAACCCGCATGTGGAGCATTCGTTTGTGTGGGATGCTCTACCAGGTTCATTCCTAGATAATGCACTCAAAGGGCACTAAGCATAGAGTGTGAAAACTGAGTTTCCTTGAGAGCTGCTTGGAAGCCTGATGGTGTGTGAAGTTAGTGAGCCAAATGGAGTTGTTCTCCCACAAGAACCACTCGGCTGATCCTTCTTCAATATGCCCTTCACCAACATCCAGTGTTTCCTTGATTGAATTAGCTCTCACACCAATATTTGCGTCTAGAGCCTTTGCATTGAGGGCTATCTGAAAACGGCTGTGGCGCTGAAGTTGCCTGTGAATGTGGAGTTGGTGGCATGTGAAACCCGCATGTGGAGCATTCGTTTGTGTGGGATGCTGACCAAGCTTCATTTCAGTCCCGGGCACTCAAAGGGCACTAAGCATAGAGTGTGAAAACTGAGTTTCCTTGAGAGCTGCTTGGAAGCCTGATGGTGTGTGACGTTAGTGAGCCAAATGGAGTTGTTCTCCCACAAGAACCACTCGGCTGATCCTTCTTCAATATGCCCTTCACCAACATGCAGTGTTTCCTTGATTGAATTAGCTCTCACACCAATATTTGCGTCTAGAGCCTTTGCATTGAGGGCAATCTGAAAACGGCTGTGGCGCTGAAGTTGCCTGTGAATGTGGAGTTGGTGGCATGTGAAACACGCATGTGGAGCATTCGGTTGTGTGGGATGCTGACCAAGCTTCATTTCAGTCCTAGGCACTCAAAGGGCACTAAGCATAGAGTGTGAAAACTGAGTTTCCTTGAGAGCTGCTTGGAAGTCTGATGGTGTGTGAAGTTAGTGAGCCAAATGGAGTTGTTCTCCCACAAGAACCACTCGGCTGATCCTTCTTCAATATGCCCTTCACCAACATGCAGTGTTTCCTTGATTGAATTAGCTCTCACACCAATATTTGCGTCTACAGCCTTTGCATTGAGGGCTATCTGAAAACGGCTGTGGCGCTGAAGTTGCCTGTGAATGTGGAGTTGGTGGCATGTGAAACCCGCATGTGGAGCATTCGTTTGTGTGGGATGCTCTACCAGGTTCATTTCAGTCCTAGCCATACAAAGGGCACTAAGCATAGAGTGTGAAAACTGAGTTTCCTTGAGAGCTGCTTGGAAGCCTGATGGTGTGTGACGTTAGTGAGCCAAATGGAGTTGTTCTCCCACAAGAACCACTCGGCTGATCCTTCTTCAATATGCCCTTCACCAACATGCAGTGTTTCCTTGATTGAATTAGCTCTCACACCAATATTTGCGTCTAGAGCCTTTGCATTGAGGGCTATCTGAAAACGGCTGTGGCGCTGAAGTTGCCTGTGAATGTGGAGTTGGTGGCATGTGAAACCCGCATGTGGAGCATTCGTTTGTGTGGGATGCTCTACCAGGTTCATTTCAGTCCTAGCCATACAAAGGGCACTAAGCATAGAGTGTGAAGACTGAGTTTCCTTGAGAGCTGCTTGGAAGCCTGATGGTGTGTGAAGTTAGTGAGCCAAATGGAGTTGTTCTCCCACAAGAACCACTCGGCTGATCCTTCTTCAATATGCCCTTCACCAACATGCAGTGTTTCCTTGATTGAATTAGCTCTCACACCAATATTTGCGTCTAGAGCCTTTGCATTGAGGGCTATCTGAAAACGGCTGTGACGCTGAAGTTGCCTGTGAATGTGGAGTTGGTGGCATGTGAAACCCGCATGTGGAGCATTCGTTTGTTTGGGATGCTCTACCAGGTTCATTCCTAGATAATGCATTCAAAG